>NC_086012.1:16419206-16641706 GCF_030014385.1 Trichomycterus rosablanca
TTATTGTGGCATACAATCACTGCCACTATTAAAAGCTTGGCCTCATTTTTGGCATGTGAACAGAACATGCTGACTGATTAACCAACCGGAAAGTTATTTACTTGTGTAGTTTAGACCTGCCATAATAAAAATAATCTCTTGTATAACCTACCATAGAGGACACAATCCACAACACCACAGAAATCAGTCAGGATCTTATTGGCATTGTCTGAAATAGAGTAATAATTTGATTACATGATCATTTCATTTTTCATTTTTATGAACGATTTTATTCTGTTCAGGGTCGTGGTGGGCTTGGTTCACCAGCGAACAATGGCTGCAAGGCAGTAACACCCTGGACAGGGAGCCAATCCTCCGCAGGGCCAACCACACCACTCAGATATAGCCAATCATGGATGGATGGATAAATAGATGGTTAAATAATTGATTGATGGATGGATGGATGAATGCCTGGATGAATGTTCTAAATACTTACAGGAACGACAAGCTCTAACCATGCCTATGACTATAAGATCTTTAACCAAACCAAAATGGAAACGGTCCTCGATCTTTTGACGTAAATCAGTCTGAAAGAGCATCTCCAGGCCAACATATTAAACCGACCAGCCGACCACCCCTCAGCACACAGTGGGATGCGGTTGCTCCTACAGCATTGTCCAAAAGATCCGTTGGCATCTTACCAAGCTCCAGTTCTCAGAACTTTGAATCTCTAAGAGTTTCAGGAACCCCCCAGTTTCCACGGTTGTTCATTAAAAAACAGACTGTGCTGCTCCCTCCGGGCCTGCCGAAACCAACAATGGCTTCATTTATACCTCTGCTATTTAACACCAGACATTTCGCGGTGGCACAGATAAGCCTGCTGCACCTTCTTCATTTTCACACACGGACTAATTGTTAAGAAGAATTTTCTCTGAATGCAGAGATGTGGTTAACTGTTCCGAATCGAAGGCAAAGGTGAACAGGGAACACACGAACATGGGTGAGCACAGGTTGGATACGAGTGCTGGTAAATCGGGTTTCGCTGTGTGGAAAGTGTCTCTAAAAAATATTGAAAGACTTTTTTTGTTTCTCAAGCAGCTGAGTAATATTAATAACTGCACACAACAAGGTTCAGTCACATATTTTCTTGGAAGTTGACCCTCCAAACATTGACCTACAGTATAATTCCTGTCATGGGCTAACTAAGTAATCCAGTACAAAAATTGAAACACTCACATGAGCGCTGCATGTCAGCCCACACTGAACCCACTCATATGTTAAGGAATAGGACCAATGTGAACCCATGTGGGCCCAGTAAGAGAGGCTCGCGTAACGTTTGGGCATCTTTAGGTTGTTTTTACGAGCTGTGGCTGTGCTGAATGGGTTCACACCTATAGGACAACCCTTTGCCACTGAGCACATTCTCCTAGCCTAACAGCTCCACCCGAAGTGAACCTGTTCAAGCTTGTTTGCTAAGAATCAGTTTAGATGTGTACATTCACTTTAAATACACAGTACAGAAGTTTTAAACATCCTCTACCGCTGTTTTTTATGGGTAGCAAAGCTTGCAAGCAAGCCGAGTGCCGTTGTTTTTTGGGCAAAGAAGTAGGACTTCCAATTATTCAGTCACAGAAACGAACAATTGAAGAAATAGATGACACACCTGTCAATTTTTACTCTACACGGTTACAGTGTGCATAAGATAACATTTTGCTAGGTTCTCACTGATTATAATAAAAAATGAAATTGTGTTTTTGAATGGCATCCACACCCTCACCCCTGTGCATGATTACTGTCTTTTAATCCGTCCAAATCCCCGCCGTTAGCAAACACAATGGTAGACCATGCCGGAGGCCGATCTGCGCCGTCACGGCACGGTTTCCTGGGGAAGAAACCAGTCTGCACTTTATACATGTTTACACACCCACATCTCAAAGTCTACCTGCAGATCATTACTGAAAGCAAGTGCTCAACACAGGGACTTTTTGCTTAAAACGAATCACAGATCAGTTCAGTTGTTGTATGTCATAGCAGCAGGTTAAAAGGCCCATTTACCTCCCTCAGAGTCAAGTGTATAAAAGGAGACGTTTGGTTAAGTGACGGAAATAAACATACAAATAAACATGCTGCGAGATTGAAGTCCAGTCTGACTCAGAGAGCCGGTCATTCTGACCCTGTTTTCTCATTAAACACGACTTAACGTTTGCTAATATTGTCGTTCATTTTGGTGGATGACTGACTAGACCGGGTGCTATTTAATGGCTCAGTTATACTTTGTGTGTACTTTGGGATACCAGTTTTTACACACTCTGGCTTTTTTATTTGTTACTGTTAAAGTCCAAAGTTTACATACGCACATATAGAACATGTACACTGTACATAAAAGTCTGAGGCCACTGCCACTATTTATGTACATTGATCATTAACTCTGGCTTGTATTCATGCATGTAATTGGCTAACTACCAAATCATATGTTAAATATGTTAAATTGCCTTTCTTTTAGATGTAAGTATGTTTCTGGGCAACTGAAATGTGGGACTGGGCGAGCACATTATAGGATTCCAGTTGGCTAATTATATAATTTATGATTTGTCCACTCCTGAACGTATCTAAACAGTTTGGTTGACTCGGACAGACACCGGTGCTAATGCAGAATTTCTCTCTTTTAACATACAGTATGATTTGTAATGTTTACTCCATAACATGCCACATTAATTTGATGTACAACCCCAAATCAGAAAAAGTTGGTACAGCATTGAAAATGCAAGCAATTACATTTACTTTCACTTTTATTTGATGTCAGACAGGATGAACCTGAGATATTTCATGTTGTGTCTGCTCAACTTCATTTCATTTGTTAATAAACCTCCATTCCAGCATTTCAGGCCTGCAACACATTCCAAAAAAAGTTGGGGCAATTTAGGGCAAGTAATGAGGGGAAAAAAACTAAATAATGATGTGATTCCAAACAGATGTGATTGTAATCATGGTGTAGTACAAAAGCAGCGTCCAGGAAAGTCTTTGATGAGCAAAGATAAATAAAAGTCAAAGTAAATGTAAGGAAAACTGCATTTTTATTTTATTTGTCCCAACCTTTTTTGATTTAGGGTTGTAAAAAATACTTGAAATGCCACCAATCCTACATTTGACGTTCCAAGTTGGACATTCAGTATTCTGGATTATACAGAGTTTAAACATGTGTCATGTGTATTACAAACGTCATTTATTTTTGGCACTATTGTGGATGTAGGATGTTTAGGTGGTGCAGCGGTAAATGCTGGCCATCTAAAACAAACGTGTTTGGCTATGGTGAAGGACCGAGCCCTCATTGCTTAGCAGGGTTTGGACCATTTTTACTGCGCGTTTAGTTTAGAGCGCTTAAGTTTGTTCCTGTGTGATGATTTATAGGTGGTACTTAAAGTTTTTGGAAGATTAAAGGTGCTACTTGGTTTAAAAGGTTTGAGAAGCACTGCTTTAGATTTATTCTCTTGACGTTAGTGGTCACTGCGGGGCCTGTAGCACTTTGATCTCTGTCAGGCTGTGAAGGTGTCCAGCTGTGTGTGCAGGAACACAAACTCGGACCCTGCGTGAGTGCAGTCCAAGCACCGCATGTGCTCTCTGACTGGTGGTCAGTGAGAAGCTGGTTTAAAATTATCAGTCAAAAAGTAAATGGCTTTAACATCAAAAATCAGGATTTTGAAGTTTGGCTTAGCTGTAATTGCTTCTCATCTAATTAAAACTGAGTAAAACATCTCAGACAGGCGGGTGGGTTAGAGTGGGTGTCTCATACACAACTTGTCCTGATTGGCCAGCGGTAACAGGCGTGTTTTTAATGTGAAGCCTGTAGTACATACGTGTGTTTAATCCTGCTGTTTGGTTATTGATTCAGCTGATGCTGGCTCTGTTCCTGATTACTGGAGGAGCAAACGAGCCTGTCGGGTCTTGAACAAATTCAGATATTAGAGAGCATGATGAGCAGAACAGCTGCACTAAACTGTATCACATCTGTATTAAACTTTGGATGACTTTTAATATTTAGGTTTGTAGTTTAAAACCAACAGTTTAGTTGGAAACCTAAAGCAACCAATTTTCTTTTTAAGCTTAGTCATAAAATTCGAAATAAATTAAAGACAAAGAATTATGAAATTCATCAGGCTTTTTGTCACCACTCACAGCTGATCATGGAATATCTAGAAGGGAAGAAATTTCACAAACTGACTTCCTGCGATGGTGGTGTCCTATTACAGAGCCGCGCTCAAATACACCGAGCTCTCAAATGTTTTTTTAAAGCAGACTGCATGGCTCAGAGCTTGATTTCATAAACCTGTAGCAATGAGACTAAATCAAACACCTGAATCAACTGATTGAGACGTGTCCCAATACTTTTGCCCATATAGTGTATATTAGTTTAAGCAATGTTCTGATAAGTAAATAAAATTCAGCTCAGAGCGTTTGCTTCAGTGGAAAGGATCAGATTTTAGGAAATCTGACCTTTTGTACAAGGGAACACATTTCTTCCTTCCTTTCAGAGAGTCAAATAACTAAAACTGCTGTGCTGCTCATTCAACTCATTCATTCATTCACCCACTCACTCATTTATTTACCATCTAATTTTCTCAATCATTCACCTACTCAACTTGTTCTCACTTATTCACTCATTCACTTACTCGTTTACTCGCTCATTCACTTACTCATTTACTCGCTCATGCATTCACTAATTCATTCACTTAAATTATTTACCAACAAATTTGTCACTTATTCATTTACTAATTCACTAACTTGTTTACTAATTTACTCACTCATTCACTCGCTCATGCATTCACTTACTCATTTACTCACTCATTCACTCGCTCATGCATTCACTCATTCACTTACTCATTTACTCACTTTCACTCATTTTCTCACTTATGTATTCATTCACTCTCACTCACTCATATAAGCACTTATTCATTTACTCACTCACTAATTTATTCACTCATTCACCCATTTATTCACTCACTCACACCTAGAGACAGTTTAAAACAGCCAATCCACCTTTTGCATTTTTCCTTGATTTCATTCAGAAATGTGTGCACTTGTGCCACATTTAATATTATCTTAGAGTCTTTGGGAATCTGTGGCCTTGTGATCAGCTCACTCTGTAATCTCTTTATATCTGAACATTTGCCCTCATACTCCCAACACACTCATATGTGAGAACTCGCTGGTCCCTGACCTCCTTATTTATTCTTAATCATTTCTGTTTTTCTCGAGCACAAGTAACATAACACATAAAGTGTTTTATATAATACAGATTTATATTTTTTATCAGACAGCCACGATGTAGGTTAATGTTGGAGGTTGGAAGTTATGGTGTTTACGGTTCTGACCTCTCAGTAATAACGACAAATGAGCCGGCATGACGGGGGTAAAAATGAACAAATCAGCTGTTGGTTCAGTGAAAGTGCCTTTGGTGAAAAGCAAACACGAAGAATGCAACAGACGGCTGAGAATTGTTTGCTGGTGACTGATAAGCCGTGTATGAAATACATTTTAACTCGGGTAATAGTAACTGCATTAAGGGTCAAACATTTCCAGCAGGGCAGTGCAGATGTTTTATTTGAGTATTGTTTAAGCTAAATTGCTTTACAGTTGCCATTTATTCATATTTGCATTTGTTTAAGGGAAGCTTTGGTAAGACATTTACGAACATAATAGAATAGTGAGAAAGGTTTAGCCAGAATACATATAACTACACATTACTATCAAGTTAATGCACAGTAGAGAACAATTTAAAGGCAGATTTGATCATGCTGATTCATGTTAATTAGGTGGCTAATTATATGTCAACATATATTTTTATTTACAGCATTTAGCAGAAGCTTTTATCCAAAGAGACTTACAATTGTGATGAATACAGTCTAAGCAATTGAAGGTTAAGGGACTTGCTTAAGCACCAAACAGGCAGATTTGGGGCGTAAACTAGCAACCATCCGATTGCATTTACATTTTCAGCATTTAGCAGCTCTTATCCGGAGCGACTTACAGAAGTGCTTCCATTTCCCTACTCTAGTTTAAATAGACAACAGACAAGGATATGAATCTACTGAAACCCTGTTAGAACAGCTTTTTATTATTATTATTATTATTATTATTTCTCAGCCTAAGTGCTCAGTAAAGAGGTGATGAAGGTCTTTAATGACGACATTGAGAGACTCAGATGTTCAAATGGATAGTGGAAGTTTGTTCCATCACTTGGTTGCTAGTACAGAAGAGCCTTGATGCCAGTCCTCCTCAAGTTCTGGGTGGAAATTCAAGACAACAAGACTAGTGGCTCAAAGGTCGAGTGGTACAGACCAGGGTTATATGAGTTCTAGTCCAGTTACTAGTCCATTACTAGTCCAGTTCCTTAACACTGCCCATACATGGTTTATATTCATATTTGTGTGTGTTTCCCATATGAACACATGAATGCCAAAGACTTCATAAATATTCATAATCAATAGTTTTAAAGCAGTTGATACGAAGAAACCCAATTAATTCTAATGATCGTTTCCTGTCTTATTTAGGGAGTGAAAAAACCCTTCGATGAGGTCATTAAAGCCAACATTGGAGATGCCCACGCTATGGGACAGCAGCCCATTACCTTCTTCAGACAGGTAGGCATCACAGCTCCCCCTCCTGAACCCTCACTTCACTTCAGACTAAGCAGTCATGAAAACTTCGTCTCTTACAGCTTTACTTTTTGTTTTGTTTTGTTTGTTATAAGGTCTTGGCGTTGTGTGCGTATCCAGATCTGCTCGACAGTAACAAGTTTCCAGAAGATGCTAAAAACCGAGCTCGACTCCTCCTGAAGGCTTGTGGAGGAAGCAGCATCGGTATGTTAAACATGTGTCCTAATTCTGCTTGAACACTCAGACTGTTAATATTTACAACACAGCTGCACACAGCTGGATGTCATGGGACAAAGTTGGAAGTAGCACCGATGAGATTCGAACCCCGGATCTCAGCGGTACTGAGCTGGCATATTTTACCACAAATATGTTCTTCCACCTGAGCACCTAAATATCAAAATGATATGATGTGGGATTGTTGATGCAGGTTCTTATACATCGAGTCAGGGTATCGAGTGTGTGAGGCGTGACGTTGCCAGTTACATCAAGCGCCGGGACGGTGGGATCGCCAGTGACCCAGACAACATCTATCTGACCACGGGCGCCAGTGACGGCATTATGGTACGTCCATTTATCTGTTCACTGCTGGAAGTCTGTGGTTTATTAAATCTGTCAATTTTTTCGCACTTTGAATACAACAATACAGTTGTATTTTTTTTCTGGAATATCCTGAATATTTGTCTTATTTATTAATATTAATGATATTTTAGAAACTTGACATAAATACACCTGAAAAAAGTGAAATAGTGATGGTATAGCGAGTATAACGTCTTATTAATGCTTATAATTTTGGAATGTTAAGTCTCATGGTCAAAAACAGGTTACAAACAAGCTTATGGTCAGGTGTCCACGTACTTTTGGAAGGTCTGTTTTAGGAAGAATGGTTTAACAAAGTTCAAAGCAGGAATAAAAGATCTGTATTTTCTCTCTGTTGCTGTTTCTCTGTCTCTCAGACCATACTGAAGTTACTGACGGCGGGCGAGGGTCGTACCCGCACGGGCATGATGATCCCTATCCCTCAGTACCCTCTCTACTCGGCTGCTATCGCTGAGCTGGACGCAATTCAGATCAACTATTACCTGAATGAGGAGAAGTGTTGGAGTTTGGACATCAACGAGCTCCAGCAGTCTCTAGAAGCTGCAAGAAAGCACTGCAACCCTCGAGTACTGTGCATCATCAACCCTGGAAACCCCACAGGTACGCACGGCCAGGTGTCCAAATACTTTTGGATATGTAGTGTAAATGCATTACAGTGTAATTTTACTCCTGAACATTTTATCCTGATTACAGGTCAGGTACAGAGCCGGCAGTGTGTCGAGGACGTGATCCGGTTTGCTGCCCGCGAGCGTCTCTTTCTAATGGCCGATGAGGTAACGTGATATATTTAAGGAGTGCCTTTACTTCTCATTGCTTTTCTTAATATCTGCAGCTTTTTAATACCCTGTGTTTTAACCCGAACTCTCTCAGGTGTACCAGGATAACGTGTACGCAGAGGGCTGTGCCTTCCACTCTTTTAAAAAGGTGTTATTCGAGATGGGTCCTGAATTCTCCAGCACAGTAGAACTGGCTTCCTTTCATTCCACCTCCAAGTGTTACATGGGAGAGTGAGTACACCTATTCAGCCACTAAGCCGGGAACTGATTTTGATTTTGGACGCTTCCCATGCTTGCGAAGCTTAATCCAAACCTCATTTAAAAAACAAGCTCTTCATGGAAAAGTAATTTAGAAAACAATTCAGTCACATTTATGAGAACTTAATGCCTCAAACTGTCCCATGTTTTACTGCTTCACTGCACTCCACTGTATTCACCGTTCTCATTTCCAGGTGTGGTTTGAGGGGCGGCTACATGGAGGTGATAAACATGGACCCAGAGGTGAAGGCTCAGCTCACCAAGCTGATTTCAGTGCGTCTTTGTCCACCTGTACCTGGCCAAGCTCTCATGGCCCTGGTGACCAACCCTCCTCAGCCAGGAGAGCCGTCTCATACCCAGTTCGTCAAGGTACACACATATGATCACTTTTTATAATAAAAAAGTTCAATATATGGTGCACACGGTGGATACAGCAGTCTAATGTGCTGGTCCACCACCAATATGGGTCTCAGACAGAGTTTTACTGTCTGGACGAAGCGCTGGGACTAGTGGTGGAGGAGAACAGAGTGCATAACATGTTCCTCTGCTTTAAGCTAGTGGTCAGGTTTAATTACCTGGATAGAAAAAGTCCATCCAGGTATCTTTGGGACAGGCTTATTTTTGGTATTTATAGCTGTAAATAAAACACTAAGGTCTATATTAACAAAGTAAAGCATAACATTGTGGACAAGTTGGGTTTTTATTGAGTTACATCAGAACAGACCTTTATTGTTACTCCATAAATAGGTTCTCACCTGTAGCTCTCCAGGTACTTTGATTTTCTCCCACTTCCCTACTTTAATTACACTATTAGTGCATGTGAGTGAGTAGATGTGAGATTTAGCGCTGGACACAACACTAATACTGAAGTTAAACAATAAATAATAATAAAAAAGGCACCACATACACAAGCACCTGTCGTCCTGCTCCCTCATACGTCTGACACTTCTGTATTTCCTGCTCCAGGAGCAGAAGGCCACGCTGAACGATCTGGCACAGAAAGCCAAGCTGACTGAAGACATTCTGAACACCGTACCTGGGATCAGATGTAACCCAGTACAGGGGGCGATGTACTCGTTCCCCCAGATCAGTCTGCCACAACGAGCCATCAAAGAGGCCAGGGTTTGTTTCCTCTCCTTACTCTGATCAGTATCTGTGTTTTCTCTCATCCATTAGTATAAAACTTGTAAAAATGTGAGTGTGTGTGTGTGCAGGAGAAAGGTCAGGAACCAGATATGTTCTACTGTATGATGCTTCTGGAGACTACGGGCATCTGCTTGGTACCTGGCAGTGGGTTCGGTCAAAAAGAGGGAACCTATCACTTCAGGTACATTTACAGAAACACTGATTTTTGGGAAGATGTGACTTACCAGACCTGCAGATTTGTGCCATTTTAGCTGATAATGAACTGACTGCAATCGACAATTCAGCTTTTTTCTATAGACAAGATA
The DNA here is from genome assembly GCF_030014385.1 of Trichomycterus rosablanca. Classification (NCBI taxonomy): domain Eukaryota; kingdom Metazoa; phylum Chordata; class Actinopteri; order Siluriformes; family Trichomycteridae; genus Trichomycterus; species Trichomycterus rosablanca. The sequence goes on from NC_086012.1 coordinate 16,428,921, forward strand.
TTTATTGTTTTAATTAATCAGTTTTATTGTTTTTGTAGATGATACATTCATTTGAAATGTAATGGCTGCATCATATTTGAAAATATTAGGACAGGTACATGTGTACCATTGTGTCACATCACATTTCCTTTTAATAACATTCTGTAACTCTTTGGGAACTAAGGAAACCAGTTCTTGTATTCGTATAAGTGGATTTTCTGCAGCTGCTGACAGGCCAGTCTAGCACCTCCACTCTGTTACTACAAAACACGCTACAGGCACATGCACAATTTGGTTTGGCATTGCTGAAAGAAGCAGGTAGCTTAGTGGTTAAGGTACTGGACTAGAGATCCGAAAGTGGCTTGTTCACTGTTGTGCCCTTGAGCGTGGCCTTTAACCCTAAATTGCTCAGATTGTATTCAGTGACATTAGTTTCGGATCAAAGTGTCTGTGAAATGCCATAAATGTAATTATGTTCCTAAAAAAAGGTGACGGTTAAATAAACACCACCCTGAGATTCAGGAGTTTGAGGTGTGTTGCAACCATGGTGAAGATTAAGGAGCTGTCACGAAAGCTGATAGAGGAGATCATTTCATTGCATCAAATGATGAGTATAAGGTTTCTAAACACACTATTGGAGATATTGTCCAGAAGTGTCAGACTTATGGCGCAGCAGCAAACCTGGCCATGGGAGAAAGGCCCACATTTACTACAAAACACTTACAGGGTGACCTGAGGAAGGTTGGAACAAATGTGTTAGTGGCAACCATGCGAATATCACTTAATAACCAAGGACTTCATCTATGCTCACCACTCCTGACAAAGAAGCACAGAAAGGGTCAACTAAAGAGTTCTAGGACACAGTTCTATAAAGTGGCAAATCAATATTGGAACTGTTCAGCCACTTGAATCAGCGGTTTGTCTGAAGCAAAACAATATAATTAAAAATAGATCTTTACTTTCTTTTTTACTTCTTTACTCCTCTCGCAGGATGACGATCCTCCCGCCTGCAGCTAAACTGAAGATTTTGCTGAATAAAGTGAAAGAGTTTCATCAGAAATTCACAGAGCAATACTCTTAACACGTCCTCCCTGATTACTCTACACACTTTATCACCTGGTGCCTAGAACCTGCCGGCAGTCCTGTCCAGAATCCACCGACGGGCTTCAGCAAGAATGACTTATGATATATAAAAAATGAAATGCATTTGTGATTAAATGCTAGACAGACGTAGCAGATACTGCACATTTAATCAAAGGTTAGATTGTCAGCACTACTTCATGTTCAAGCAGTAATGGACTAACGTATGAAATAACTGAGCAAATGAAACGATTGGAATGTGTGTGTGTGTGTGTGTGTGTGTGTGTGTGTGTGTGTGTGTGTGTGTGTGTGTGTGTGTGTGTTTGTGAGTGGGTGTGTTAGACAAATAATAAATAGTACAGTAATCACCACTAGAAGAGGCAACGTAGTTTTGCACAGCACAGTTCTGCATTAAAATGTGCAATTATATGTTTGTCATTTTTAAACGTTGTAATTGTTTTTATGTAGAATAAAACATGATTTTACTGATCGTGCTGCTGTTTTAGTTGCAGAACAATCATTAACCACAGGATGGCGCACTTATCATGGCTAAATCTTGCTCATGCTCTTTCATTTGATAGATCTGTTGTGCTAAAACGGTGGTATTTCAACTGCAAATCGATGAATCTGTGCTGTGATTCCAACATATCAGAAACTCCTAACATTATTTTAATATAAAGAATAAAGATTAAGCCTTAGCATTTTTGTTTAGAAGTTTTTGTAGTTCTATTCAATGATCTAAACAATTACTTAATGTTGATTGGGAGGGTCATGAAGCTGAACTGCCATTTAAAACCTGCCATAATAAAATTATACTTTTTTTTCTCCTTTGGCTGCTCCTGTATTTAGGGGTCATCACTGTGGATCTGGTCTGTATACCACACTTGGCACAGTTTTCTTTTCTATTTATTTATGTACAGTATTTTCTCCCTTTTTATCCCAATTAAACATAGCCTGTTATTGTTCCGCTGCTGGGGATCTCGATTGCATTCGAGGAGGGTAAATTCACCTGCTCCACACCCCCTCCAGGACCCCTGTTTTTTTTTTTTTTCTGTGTCTCAGTTGATTCACACATGAGGTGCCTCGGGCTGCCAACCCCACCCGCTTTATTAGTCTGGTCATTTCCCATCCGGCAGACTTGATGGCCTATTTTTTGTCACTGCCAGCTGTGCCCGCTAGATGGCGGCCAGTCGACCAATAGGAACCAAGGAGTTCTGAATCTCAGTACTAGTGTGCTAGTGCTTGGCACAGTTTTTACGCCTGATGCCCTTCCTGACACAACCCTCCTATTTGTATCCAGGCTTGGGACCGGCACTGAGAGCGCAGCCTCCTAAAGTCAAGGCTGTTTCAGACGATACCCATCATGTAAGTGAAGATAGTACAGCTGAGATTCGAACCATGGATCTCAGCAGTAGTGGGCTAGCATACTTCACCACTACGCAACCTGAGGGCCACAATGACAAAGAGTAATATGATGTAAGTTTTCTACATCTTATCTGTCAGCTGTTAGAATTACTTACATTGGGAAATCCATATGGGTATATTCATTATCTGATGGAAAAATTAATAGGTCCAGTGATCTCTCTGCATCGTTCTAAGTACACTGTTTTACAGGATCAGGTGCACCCTATGGTGCAAGCACAATTTTCTTATGTAATGTTCCCATATTCGGGCATAATGCCCGTCAAATCCGCTGCTAAACATTTCCAGTGGCTTGAGGTGAAAACAAAGAGTCATCAAGCTTTATTTACGTTCTTCTCTTTATCAGATTTAAACATTATTAAACATAGGAGGTTCTGACACACAGAACTGGAGATTGTGCTTATGGCTTTTATCAGTCCATTCAGGACTTGTAGTACAGCATTTAAAAAAACGATTCAAGCAGTTCTGCAGGTCAGTAGTGGCCTTACTTTGTCCACCTCTGCATATTTGTCATCAATTTTCTATCAAAAGTCTCAGAAATTCTTCTTTCCTTTCTCTCCCTCCCCTTTTCCTTGTCCACCAGCTACAGCGTTTTAAATTGCACTACAGTTACGGCTATTACAGTAACAACCGGTGGGCAGGACGACCTGACAGCCAATCAGTGATGCTATTGTTTTCTGGCCTCTCACCACTAACCCTGTTCTTCAGTCTCCATGATTTCACAGAGCAACATGCTTCAGGTTCTTCTACAAACACTGCAATTTAGAAAATGATGTGCCTGTGTGCATCACATTTATCTTACAATGGTTTAAAATAGCAGATCAGATTCAGCAGTGCAAAATATAACGTACAAAAATCGTCCAGGACGATTGTGAGTCAGTGAATTTAAATAAGCCTTCGCTCAGAAGGGAATTCTTTTCCATTAACCAGTTTCTTTTATTTGGCTATAAATGATTTTAAGTCATCAATTGTTGCATGCAAAAGTTTGGGCACCTATTACCTGATTTTTGTATTGTGTGATGTATATACGTATATCATATTGACATATGTATGATGTGTTTTAGTCATCATAGCTTTGGAAGTGTCCACGCTCAATTCTATTTACCCAGACGGCCTAACCTTGTTTTCGTGAGACTGAGGGACAAATAACTGAGTATTAGGAGTATTAGGAGTGTTGTCTTTATTTTTAACTCAGCAGATTTAGTCATATTATTAGAAAACACAAACAATAAATCTATCAGAGACTTTAAATTCTATATTTTTTTCTGTAGGATAAGAGTTTAGTTACTTGTTAGTAACTGCAAGCATCAATCAACAAGTTGTGCATGTTAGATTACCGCTGAAGTTTTCAGCCAGTCATTATGCACAGCATGCACGCTTCACACGTGAGTTTCCATCTTTCCGAGCCGGCCGGCGCTCTCTCTGTGGTGGATTAGTAATTCTCCCCCTCTGTCATGGACTGAGGCATCAGCAGAAGGGTTGAGGCACGGTCAGGAGTGGACGCATGCCAGTCATGAGCCTCAGTAAGGTCTGTGATCATGCCTCTCTCAACAACACAAATTCAAGCCCAGCAACATGGGTCAGTAAAGCTTCGGACGCGTGAACAAATAACTGTTGTTGTGACTTCATGTGTGTGCTGTTTTGTGAGATACAAGAGCTCGACTGATACACAGCTGATAACTGCCAGTGAACCCTCGCACGAGTTTGTTTTATAGGTTTATATAAGGGTGGTAAGTCATGGCTCGGCAGGAGAAGAGTGGTGGCTCAGTAGGAGCTCTGAGGGGGTGATGGTGTGCTAACACCTACTCCTCCTGCCGTCTCATCTGTGCTCGAGCTCTGCGTTCTGGCTCAGGACGGACGCCAAGCGAGAAACTTCACAACAACTTCAATAGAAACACAGTCATCAGCGAGCAGCAGGTGACCAGGAGGTGATATTCCACACGCCAGCGAAAGAATGAAGACATGGAGGTCGATTCATCACGGAGCACTGAACGCGTTGCACATCTTAACACAACATTCTGTCCTCTTGTTATTTTTTTCCAGACTATATGGACAAGGGGACCCAAATAATGCCAGTAAAATGCCAACTGTAGACATCAGGCATTCCTTATTCCTCAAAATAACTAGACATGCAGGCAGAAAGTCACATGGACACTGGGAGAACACTCGCTCACTCGCTTATCCAGTTAGGGTCACAGGGGGTGCTGGAGCCTATCCCAGCTTTTCAATGGGCGCAAGGCACACAGTAACACCCTGGATGGGGTGCCAGTCCATCGCAGGGCAGACACACATAAACACACACACACACATTCACCTATTGGGCAAGTCAGTGTCTCCAATCAACCTGACTGCATGTTTTAGGACTGCAGGAGGAAACTGGAGCTCCCGGAGGAAACCCCACGCAGACTCGGGAAGAACATGCAAACTCCACACAGAAAGGACCCGGACTCTCCACCTGGGGATCGAACCCAGGACCTTCTTGCTGTGAGTCGACAGTGCTACCCACCGAGCTACCATACTGCCCACCGGGAGAACATGCAAACCTTATCTGTGGGAATTTTTACCCTGTTATTTTGACGAGCATTTGTGAGGTGAAGCACCGATTTTCAATTCATTCAACATTTGGGGTTAAAGCTCAGGGCTCTGTGCAGGCCAACACAGGGAGAACATGCAAACTTTGCACAGAAAGGACCCTGTCCACCTGGTCAGAGAATTAAACCCAGAATCTTCTAGCTGTGAGATGACAGCACTACCCACTGCGCCACTGTGTTGCCCACTACATTACTCCACTTTTCCTAATTCTGTTTTAAGAAATAAAGCTGAAACGTTTCATTATATCTAAGACAAAGCAAATGCATGAACACTTTGGCATTATTAAACACTATTATAACATATTTATATAATTACCATTTATTTAATTGCCTTGCAAATCAATTATGTTATCCTGTCAGTTCAAGCAATAAACATTCAGAATAAATCAAGTCCCGCTCTGAAATAAAAAAGTTGCCACCTGTTATCAGAGACCTGCTTGGATCACGGCTGTACATCTCCACATACCGCGTGACTCACAGTGCCGAACGTCCAAATGTACTGAGCAAGCGACTGAACGTGCCAGCTGGAGAAAACAACACAGACCGCGAGCAACCACTGAGTCAGAGGGTGTGTTTGTGTGTGGTGGTGGTGTTGGTGGTGGTGGGTGTACGTCTAAAAGTGAGCGTTCGTGCTTATGTAACATTTTGACATTCTATCACTGCAGTAACTTTTTCGCAATAATGTGACCCATAATGCACCACGAATTGAAATAGGAGGGGCTTTCAGCAGATGACATACAGAAACAAGCACGACTGCAATTAACAGCAGTGGAAAACTTGTCCGCAGCACCGATTCTGTACTTGCTTACAAACTAGTTGCACTTGTTATGAAAATGTGTAATAATTACATTTACGGCATTTAGCAGACGCTTTTATCCAAAGTGACTTACACTACTGTGACAGTATACAGTCTAAACCATTGAGGGTTAAGGACCTTGCTCAAGGGCCCAACAGCAGCAACCTAGCAGTGGTGGGGCTTGAACCAGCCATCTTCTGGTTACAAGTCCAGTACCTTAACCGCTAGGCTACAACTCCCCTAATTAAAAAGTCAGAAGTATACCTGATTATTAGCTGCTTGAACATCCCTTTCCAAAACCATGGGCATTAAAATGTACCCCCCCCTTCTCTTTTACAGCTATAACAGCCTCCACTTCTCTTGGAATTAAGGCTTTGGGCAGATTTTGGATGTTAAAGGAGCATTTGTTAGTTGACAGACTAAAATATTTCAGGGTTCAGTTGGATTAAAGCTCAGGGCTCTGTGGAGGCCACTAGAGTTCCTCAACGCCCAACTTGTCAAACCACGTCTCTTTGGATCTCGGATCTCGCCTTGTGCACTGGACAAATTAAAGATAATCAGGAGGAGCGTCTACACACCACAAGCCATAAGCAGATGGCAACACAGCACACAAGTGATTCAGTTTCATTAATATTTTCCTGTGTTGGATATTTCCTGGGAGTGTAGTGAAAAAAACTGCCACCCTGTGTTATTAAAAATATGGTTTTTACTATTGGAAAAAACTATCAGACAAACTATTATTTTGATTGTTGCAAATAGATAAATGCTTTTTGTAATTATTCTTATAGAAAGCAATTGTGTGAGTTTCAAGTGGTGCGGTAGTACAGTTGGGTGGGTGGCACATAGCAACATGGGTCCTGAGGTCCAAGGTTTAAGCCTTGTAAAGTATGTACATGGTCCACACAGGTTTCCTTTATTTACTCCAGTTCCAAATACATGGATAGGGTTTAATTGGCCACAATAATTCTATCTATCTATCTATCTATCTATCTATCTATCTATCTATCTATCTATCTATCTATCTATCTATCTATCTATCTATCTATCTATCTATCTATCTATCTATCTATCTATCTATCTATCTATCTATCTATGTCGATATAACCTTCTGAGCTGATGAACCTTGCTGATGACTACCATTCCTGTCATGAATGTAACCAAAGGGTAAAACATGACATTAAAATCCTAATAAAACATTGGCCTAAAAATTTGACTCTTGGCGTAAAAGAGCAAGTGAATACATACTGTAAGTGGTGGCTTGCAATGGACTGACACCCTGTTCAGGGTTGCTGGCTGGCAAGCAAGGTTCCTAAGTAGTGCTGGACCCACAGAGACCCTAACCATAAAGCATTTTTAATTGGACACAGTGTTAATCATCTTCATTACACTACATTGGGTACTAGAGGTGGGATTACATGTATGTTGTATAATATTTTTCATTCCACAATTAAACTTTCTCATCATGAAGCTGTTGCCAGAACCTGCTCTCTCCCTCCCATGGTGTTTATTCTGTCCTTTTCATATCTTATTTCTCTCTGTCTCTCTCTCTCCTGTTCTTTCTTCCTCCACCTCCCTCGTTCAGGTGAATCACGGTGCGATTTTGTGATAGATTTTTTTTGCATTTTTGGTTAAACGCACCTTTTTACCTTTATACATTTTCTTCCCTGCAAACTATAGACGACTAATTTAGTCTCATTGCTCAGTTTTAGTGCAGAACAAAAGTGAGAGTAAACACTTTTCTCTGTGCAAGCGCTGCGCTCTCCGGAGCAAGATTGCGCGCAGGAAGCAGCCGCAGGCGGAGCGCCCGGTTCTCCCCGGATTGGGTGCGAGGGCGCGGGCGGTGACAGCCGGTGTCCTCGGTGTCGCCATGGTTCTGGTGGTGGTGATCCTGATCCCGGTTCTGGTCAATGCAGCCGGTTCAGATCCGCGCTATGAGACTCTCAGTGCCTGCAGGATGATCTGTGATCCATACGGATCCAACAAGAAACCATCCCGAGCTACCGGGGAGGATTCCCGTGACCCGCGCTCCGTCCAGCCACCCACCACCTTCCTGCGCGGACCAAAAGGGGAACCAGGACGCACAGGACCCATCGGCCCGCGGGGTGAGCCCGGGCCACCTGGACCACCCGGTCCACCCGGAAAAGTTGGAGATCCGGGTCCACCCGGGTTACCCGGACTGATCAACGGGGTCGTAAACACAGCCACGTATACTACTGTTCCTAAAGTGGCTTTCTATGCCGGGCTGAAGAAACAACATGAGGGGTATGAGGTGCTGAAATTTGACGATGTGGTCACTAACCTCGGAAACCATTATGATCCAACCACCGGCAAGTTTACCTGCTCCATACCGGGCATCTACTTCTTCGTGTACCACGTGTTGATGCGGGGAGGTGATGGCACCAGCATGTGGGCAGATCTGTGCAAAAATAACCAGGTACTGCTACTATAACTACTGTACTACCAATAATATGCAGTCCTGTCAGTTTTTAATTTGTGTTTAATTATAAGCCCTCATTAATCTAAAGTGCACTTAAAGATACACATACCATAGTGATAGATATGTATATGCATCTATACATTTAGTAAAACTATCTATTCATTTATGTCTTCTGTTCCAAAGGACTACCACATAGGACCACCACTGACTAAACCATTCTTAGCAAAGTGTTTACTACCACTGGGATGAGAGGGCAAATACTGTATATGTTGTGCTACTGGTATCTCGTAGCAGCATTGCTGGATTATTTGTACAAATTATAGTTGCATACAGGTACTTCATATTACTTATTGAGTCATTTATTAGTGTCAGTTTCTGATCACAAAATGCTCACGGCTAGATATTTTTGATTGATAGACTATTCCCAATGCTTCTGATACTCATGCGGTTAATGTTCTGCCATGTTAAATGATCCAGTACCATATATAAGCTGACTGATAGTAGCCCTGACTAAGCACATCACAGCAGCAGATATAGGGGCCTTCACATCGGATTTGGTCCACATACACACAGTTATATGCAGTTTTTATGCCGAATGCTTTTACTGATGCAACCTCTCATTTCTATCCGGTTTTGGGACCGGCGTTGAGAGTGCACTGACAAAGTACACCTTCCAATGGCTAGGCTGACTAGACTGTTTGTTTGTTTGTTTTTCAGGTGAGGGCGAGTGCGATTGCTCAGGATGCAGATCAGAACTACGACTACGCCAGCAACAGTGTGGTGTTGCACCTTGAGCCCGGTGATGAAATCTACATCAAGCTGGATGGAGGAAAAGCACACGGCGGGAACAACAACAAATACAGCACGTTCTCCGGGTTCATGATTTACGCTGATTAACACAAGGTTTGATTACTGACTGTAAATGTGAATCACAACATTCCTGGCTTCTCTCAGAGACATTCAAATGGCCAGTGTGTGGAGGGACAATTAGTCCAATTGGCATGTAATTACATTGTTCGTGTAATTACAGTGTTTACTTGTGAATGAAAGTTGCAGTGTTATCGGCTGGACGAGATATCTATGTTGGGTATACTGGGGTTTACAGTGTTTGGAAAACGTGTGTTGGAAACAGTGACCTTAAATATGTAAATCTAATTTACATCACATCTTACATTTAATGAAATCACTGTGACATACACAACATGTTGTGTCTGTTATTCCAACTCATGAGCTTGTACAGCAGAATGCGTATTGTAAAGTTAAGATCTATTAAAGATTGTTATTTAAGTTTAGCATGATTATTAACATTGTGTTATGTTTTAGTCACATTTGTGGCAATGATGCATTTCTGCTTTAATAACCCATACACAATATAAAATAAAATAAAGGCATTTTTTAAATAAATAACTACTACAGTGTTATGTTGCCTATATTTAAATAATTGTTGTTGGGGGATTACTATAAAACTGTCCAGACACTTTTGCATTGTAAAACTTAAAATCCTACCATCATTAGAAGCAATTCACCATCAAAAAATCATTTATAATTATCTATAAACATTGAAATCCAAGAGCACAGGGCTATCAGTCAGATGGCTGATTCCCGAGCAAGGTCTTTATCACAGCTTCAGGTGCACCGTATAAGGCTGACATTGAGCTCTGACCCCCATCTTCCAACAAGATGGAATATGTACAAAAAATAATTTGATCCTCCAGGAGCTCCGGTTTCCTCCCATAGTCCAAAAACATGCAGTCAGGTTAATTGGAGACACTGAATTGCCCTATAAGTGAATATGTGTGTGTGTGTCTGCCCTGCGATGGACTGGTGTGCCTTGCGCCCATTGAAAAGTTGGAATAGGCTCCAGCACCCCCTCGTGACCCTAATTGGTTAAGCAGTTAAGAAAATGAATGAATGAATGAATGTACACACATCTGTATACATGAGAATTTAGGTATTCCTCTTCATTATATTCATATGGAAAGTTTTTAAGTGTATTACAACTTTTGACTTCAATGTAAATAGTACAGATAAATAGTTTTCGTTTTTCCTTAAAGAGAAATAATGAATATGCTATTTTACTTTTTAGTATACAGTAGATGCATTTGTATTTGTAAGTAGCTGTGGTCTGGAGAACTTATTTAAAAGCATGACAACTAATTACTGATTGTATTGGCTTAATGTAGATGCGTCAAACACATTAGTTCATTAGCCATTAATGGTCAACAATAATGCTTAAAGTGCATTTGTGCCCAGAATTAACCTGTCGGTGATGCAGCAAATCAATGACTGCATTTAGTTAGTATGTGCAGTTATTGCTATTGAATGCCGTCCGCATTGCTGGACTGTACTTTTCATCAGACTTTTATAAAAGAACCACAATCATTGTAAACATTGCACTGACGTCAAGTCCCACAGAGGAAAACTGATTAGCAGAGTTATTTGTGTGGAATCAAAGCCACTCTCATTTATCTTTGTGCCTGGCATATTGAACAACAGCCCTGTTCTATTGAGCCGAGGCACTCCTAATTAATCAAATCCAGAGTTTGTCCCCACTGAATAACAAAACAACAATGAATCCTTCACTGCATCGGAGTCTATTTAGATTTTATTTTAATTGGATAATGTTTACAGTGTGGCCAAGGTGAAGTCTCTGTAATGGATTTTCTTAATTTAAAAGACACACAGAAAAATAATCTAGTCAAATCTGGAGCTGCAAAAAGACGACCGAGCATCACATCAGTGAGAATCAGTTTTCATATTTGCTGCTGCAGCTTCCATTCTTCTAAAAGGGTTTTAACAAGGTTTTAAAACATAACTGCATGGATTTACTTGCAAATCCCACAGGGGCATTAACAGGCTTGGACACAATTCAGTCATAAGGCCTGGATCTCAGTCACCAGTACAATTTATCCAAAAGGCTTTAGAAAGGCCAGTTTTATTACACAAAATCTGTTCTCCAAGATGTTACTGAAACAATATAATCAGCTCATTATTCATTTTACAGTAAATATTACAGTATTATGTATTTAAGTAGTCCATAAAGCTTCTACATGTAGACATCACACTTATCACTCCAGAGATGAATATTCTCACTGCTACAGAGTCCAATAGTGCTACGCTTTACACCCCTTGTTTAAAATGAGGTCAGGTGATTTTTCCAGTCCTCTGTTTATGAGCTTGTGTAGTCTGCATCTTCAGAACTGAGATGTACTGATTTGTAAAGCTGTAAACCTTTGACAGTGCATGTTGGAAACCATTAAGCTCTTAACCCATTTTGCTGCCTGTGTTTTCTCTGTATATACCACTATGTGTTTCTAAATAACTGGCTCCACTGATTGAACAATATGTCCACATATATTAGCAGTCAAAAGTTATACAACTGAAGAAAGGTAACTGAACTCTACTTAATAAGTAAAGGTAAATAAACTATCAAGTGATTAGCAGATATGGGAGAAGTAAAAGTAAAGGAGTAAAACGTGGCCACTGATTTGGGTCACCATCACTGTTAAATCCCACATTAAATTAAAGGTTTGATGTCTGTATGATGATAATTCTTAAAGTTAAAAAAATTCTTAATGAAATGAAAAAAAAACAAAAAACTGTTATGTCACGGGAAGTGTCAAATCTCACAAATCTCCTCATTTTACTATTAATAATGCCAGATCTGATAGAAATTTACAGATGTGTCTGTGTTTTATTAACTCACGTCCTATTTATTTAAAGGTTAACCAGTGCTTGGGGTTCTCGATCAGTATTTTGTCCACCTGTGCTTGGCTGATGCCACGGGAAAGCATTTTCGGCACGATGTTCTTCAGAATGTGGGAGTAGCCATGGCCGCCATACTTCATCAGACGGTTCTTGGTGTGAATGTCATGAGAGACGACAATCCTGTCTTCATAGCCTTCATTAATAAGGAACGCCAAGCTGGTAACACAAAATCAATACTGAAATAAGTCGATTAAATGTGCAGTATGATAATCATCCATGAGAGCAGACAGACAAGGGGCAGAAACTTCTATGCACTTGCAAAAATAATGCTAAACTTTATGTACCAGCCTTTATTACTTTATAAAGGATTTCACCAATTAGATATTCGGCTTGTACAGTTATGACGTGTCCACTAGATGTGGCCAAATGCTCAGAATCCAAATATCCGCAGCAAAACTCATATTATTTAAATCTTGGCTGATTCTCAGTTATTGATTTTTTTTTGGGTTTGTGATCTGCATTGTAATTATAAGGCTTGAATAGTGTGAGCCAACAGGTAGCAATTTAATTGGGACTTCAGCATTCTAGCTAATATAATCTCTAAATAGGTTTAAAGCAATACAAGCACCTGTACATATATTATTCTAGTTGGGAATGGGAATAAAATTAAACACCTAGGGGACATTGTGGAAGTTACCCAGTGTTTTCCAGCACCATCATTAAAATACCAACTGTGGACATACTGTATCTTCAGGAAGACTGGTGTATTATACCATCTCTACAGTTCTTGGTGCACATTAGTAAAGCACTATTTTCTGTTTCCTTTTAATAGACACCTGTCTGTAAATATTCTTTAGATTTTATCTTCTGTGGGACTTACGTTTGAACCCTCTGGCTGTCACTGGGCATGTCGATATCCAGATTGAAGGGGTAATTCAGCATTTCTGTTCCAAAGAGGTCATACTCAAGGTAGCTGCCCAACTTTGCAAACTCCAGCAATTCTCCATGATCAAGTATGGTTCTGTCAACAGAAATGTTTTTATTGACTTACTGACATTGTCAGCATCACACCAGCAATGGCTACAGTTTTATAAAAAGATTGCATTTGTTCATATAGTAAGGTAGAAAGTCCATGGTATTTGGGGCAGATGTGGGCGTGACCATGGCAGGGGTGAACAAATCATGTAATAAAAGTCTAGTTCACACAAAATCATAATTTTTCACCTGTCCAAATGAGACATGACAGTTTTAGAGATGTCTCCTCCAGCCTCCTGCAGGATTCGGATGATCTCTCTAGGTGCGGCAGTGTTCCGGCCTGGGTGGATGATCACTGGGCAGCCCAGCTGTTTCTGAGCGTGTGCAGTGGCCTGCAGGACTTTCTTTTCGCTGTCTGTGATTGGCCAGCCTGTGCCGATCTCTCCGATCACACCACAACAAATATCTGTACCGTCAGCGCCATGCAGCACCTCGTTCATGATTACAGCAGAAAGCTTTAATTGAACAAAAATAGCAGTAATTAACATCAAATCAAACTAAAAATAGTGGTCATTAATGTGCCTTGAAATGGCATAGTTACATTCTTGCATGAGTTTGGTAAGGATTATAGAAATTGTATGTTTATAAATGTAATATTTATAAATAAACAAAAAATCAGTTTAATGGTCAATTAGTTATAGATGCATGGTTACACAGCAGGTAGTATGGTCCTGGTCCCAAGTGTGAACCTGCCCACTGATACCTGAGTTTCCTCTAGTTTGGGTTTTTCTTACTTCCCAAAAGCATGCAGAAGGTAGACTGGCTCCTCTAAATAGTTGACTGAGTGAATGGGTGAGTGTATGATGCCCTAATTGACTGTTACTCTGTCTAGGGTGTAATCTGGGTAGGTTCTGGACCCACCACAACCATAATTAGGATCAGTTATTAAAAAACATGCCAGATACACTTTATCCTGTGCACAAACCTTCTCCACAGTCATCTTCCTCGTCTCGTCTGTGTGAGTCACGTCTACGTAGTACCCCGCCCCTGCCACAATGTGCACCCCAGTGTCCTTGGCCAGCTGGCGTAAAGTGGTCAGATCTCTGGATATACCCGCCGTTGTATTTTCCACCATCGTGCCTCCTCCGGCCTTTTTAAAACAGATCAGCTCATCACGCACTGCCTGAATTTCCTGGCACAGGAGCAGGTTCTCCCGGTGGCTGTACGGGTTCTGCTGAAGCCAGTGAACGTTCTTCATCTCGATGGGTGCCGTGGCCAAGTCCTCCTGTCCCGCTGCTGGGGGGACGAAGCAGCACTCGAAAGTCATAGTAAGGTGCTCGTGGGTCATGGTGCGACCCAGATGATCTGGATCCACCGGCCCCAGCACGGTCTGGACTTTTCCACTTGGTGTAGACATGATCTGTAAAAGACAGATAAGGACATTTAAGACTGGTGTGGTAAAGATTTGCTTTGTACATTATAAGCAACAGTTTCCCTTCCTGTTCCATTAAAACGTTACCTATTTAGGGCACAATGTGAACTTTGATCATGTAACTAACAGACATGCATTTTTTTTATTGTTGTTTTAATGCAGGCGACACGTTTTGTTGTTTTGTTTTTTCATTAAAAATGTCATAATGCAATTTCTGCAAAGAGAAAACCTAAAAAAATGTAGTTGTAGGCAAGTTTGGACCCCTAATTCAATTCCATTCCCTTTCATGCATTCTTGATCCCTACTTACTTTGTATTGTAGTCTATACTAATTTGGATTTCATGGATTATTATTAATAAACTAAGTGTTATAAAATTTACAAACACAGTTGTATACAAGAAAGAAAAGACAAGCAAATAACAAATAGGACAAATACATATTATAAATGTAAACATATGAAACATACAGTGATACAACTGCACCCTTAGTAATGTTTAACATAAATTAGCTAAATGCATTTTAATATATTTCAGTAAACTAAGTCATATTATATTTAATAATCACGGTTTAAAACACACCGACATATATTTACATTAGCAGGAACTCTACCTTCAAACGAAAACTTGCTTAGTTCAACAGGATCTGGCTGTAATGCAATTACCTTTCCTCGTAAATACATAGTGCACTAGATAGGGTGTATATTTCACTTTAAACAGTTTTGCTACGTAGGGTAGATGGATCTGTTTGTAGCTAAACCCAAGTAAGTGAAATCTCGCTACACGAATAACAAAATATCGCGATATTGTCTCGCTGCTTAAGCTAAAGCTAGAAGACTTGAAAATTTTTTATTTATTTATTTATAAGGATTTTAACGTCATGTTTTACACACTTTGCTTCCATTCATGACAGAAACGGTAGTTACTGCTTACACAAGATTCATCATTTCACAAGTTTTATTTTTGTTAATCCCTCTGTCTCTGTGATATATTGGATGAAGGAGATTGCAGGCAGAGAGAGAATCTGTTTAACTCTGCACATTTATTCTCAACACACACACACACACACACACATATTCATGCTTACAACCTGTTACATGTGCATTCACTTAGTAATTCTACCCTCATTATTTTATATAGTCATTAAGTATTTACTGCCACCTTTTAGCCGTTAACTAACTTACAGTTATATATCACCAAATACAATTCTAATATACTACAGTCTTGAACCCCCCAACCCCCTCAGACATTACCATTCATTAAAATAAACATCTGAATCACTCATACATCTGTTTTTTATTATGTAATACAGGGTAAAAGTGTCAGTATAAAAGTTGTAGTATGTAATGTGGGTTACACTTGATAAAATACAACTGTTTTGGAGCAATTTGATACATATTTTAAAAGCTGTTGAAGTTATTAATATGCTGAATACTTTAAATGCTATTGATGTTATGAATAGAAAATCAGTTCTATTCTGCTGTTTTATATGTATGTTGTTTTCTTTTAATAATAAGCAGTAGTTTTAATAAACTAAGTATAAAAAAGTACGTCCAGAAAGCTTCTCTGCACAGTGTGAAGCAGCATGGGTCCTGAGGTCTGTAAAGTGGTTCAGAATTCATTCCTGGATCCTTCTGGATTTTCTTCAGGTACTCCGGTTTTCATCCACCCTCACAAAAACATGCAAAATTAGGATTGGCTGCACTAAATTACCCCAAGATGTGTATATGAAATGGTTAAATGGCATATAACAGTTGAAAAATCTACAATAAACTCGTTCATGAACAAACTAGAGTTTCAATATTCAGTCACACGGATGCCAAAATCATTAAAATCCCAATACTACCATGACAAGTACAGTACATCTTCAAAAACGTACCTGTACGGTACTTATTATCATGCTGTATTCATATATTTACTTTTATCTATGATCTTTTTCATGAAACCTGATTAGCTAAATAAATATATTGATAAAATATACCTGCATGCTTGATTATTTAAACTTTGTTCAGTGCAAAAGTCTTACTTGTATATTATAATTCCATCTTGGATAGTTCAGATCTTTAGATTTAGAAATGTTTATCACTGTAGAGAGGTGGTTATATCACAGCACATGATTATTAGCTGCAGCTTTTGACACCATTAATCACTCCATTCTTCTGTCCCGCCTTGAATCCTCTGTCAACATCACTGGTACTGCCCTTTTGTGGTTAAGGTCATATCTCATAAACAGACAACAGTTTGTTAATATCAACAATTGTAGTTCTGCCATTGCTCCACTGTCCCAAGGCGTTCCCCAAGGCTCAGTGTTAGGTCCCCTTTTGTTTATTCTTTATATGCTCCCCCTTGGTGACATCATACGTCGGCATGGTTTACATTTCCACTGCTATGCTGATGATATTCAGCTTTACATCTCCTCCAAATCCATTAATACTGAACTTCACTCCACTCTGACAAATTGCATCACTGAAATGAAATTGTGGATGAAAGCTAATTTCCTCAAATTAAACTGTGAAAAATCAGATATGATCATCGTAGGTCCTACAACCCTGGCAAAAACCACAAAAAATTTTCAAATTACCATTGATAATGACACTTTGTCTCCGTCTTCTAACATCCGAAATCTTGGTGTAATTTTTGATAGCAACCTCTCTTTTGACCGCCATGTAAATCACATCACCAAAACTGCTTTCTTTCATCTAAAAAACATAGCACGTCTACGTCCATCACTCTCCTTTTCTGCCGCCGAAACCTTGATTCATGCTTTTATTACATCCAGAATTGATTATTGCAATAGCATCCTTTATGGTACATCTAACAAAATCCTAAAAAAACTTCAGTATATCCAGAATTCAGCTGCTCGCCTCCTTACTCATACTCGCTGCCGTGATCATATTACACCTGTTCTACAAAAACTTCATTGGCTTCCCGTTGCTCAACGCATTCAATTCAAAATTCTTCTATTCACTCACAAAGCTCTCCATAATCAGGCCCCATCCTACCTCACCGACCTGCTCCATCAGCACATTCCCTCCCGTAGCCTTCGCTCTTCTGAGGCTAACCTACTGTCCATACCCTCTAGGACCAAGCACCGGACCTGGGGTGACAGGGCCTTTTCCATAGCTGCTCCATCTTTATGGAATGCTCTCCCCAAACACCTACGAGATTGTCCTGACCTGTCCAAATTCAAGTCACTTCTCAAAACTCATCTATTCAGAGTGGCATTTAACTTGTAACAACACAAAATAAATGCTTTTATTTTTGCTATTCTTTTTAATAGTTTTTATACTTAGATCACGACAGAAATGTGAAGTCCTAGATCCTAAAACTTGTAAAGTTTTCAGTTTCCTGATTGCATGTAAATCTGTCCTGTTTCTGTCTAATTTTAAGAAATTGTTCTATATTTGTTGTTCTCTCTCATAATTTAGCTAATTTTTAATGAACTGTCTTATGCTGCTCTCTTTGTTTTTATCTTAATTATTCTTGATGTTGATGTACTATTTTGATTTTGTACTATGATTTGTATGGTGTATGTACGTATTTGTTTTGATTATTTGTCTTATGTAAAGCGTCTTTGAGTATCTTGAAAAGCGCTATATAAATAAAATGTATTATTATTAGAGTGATAAAAGCTGAATTTTTGGTGCCAGAGAATTAGATCAAAGCTGAACAGTCTGAAGCAGATGCCTTCATGACTGTGCAAGATGGTGCATTGGTTAGCCACATGTCCAAGCACGAGGTAACAGAGATTAAATGTATCTGCATAAAGCTTGACCAGGTACTCAAATCTAACACAAGTATGATCATCATGTTGTTGTAATGCTTTCCTAAACAGATTGCAAGATTGATATTTAACTGGATTGGATTTAATTTGAGTAAACACAAAAGTCTCACCTGATAGCACATACGGTCGCTTAACTTAAATAGATGTAACTTCACTCAGACAGAACATGGGTTATTCGATTTTGCACAAATTTGTGGAGTGCAGCAAAAAAGGCAAATCTACTTTTCACCCAAATTATGTCGGTTGCATTACATTTATTGCATTGAAGAAAAACGATAAATAAAAGGCTTACTGGTCTGAGACTAATAAACGAATAAACAAACAGGAAGAGCAGTGAGGATTTTTTTTTAAACTCAGAAGATACAAATTACTGTATAATTGTGGCAGATTAAAATAAGTCAGAATACAGATAAAATCTAAAGACTTATAATCTTTTTTACTGTTTGGAATCTAGTAGGCACTCATAAGAATTGTTGAAGCACATATTGAGTAACATTAAGCTAAAACAAGTTGTTCACTTATGTAAAGTCTTTTACAACCCCAATACAAAAAAGTTCCAATCCCTCTTTGGTTTAGTGCTAGGGATGGACTAGCACCCAGTCCAGGATGTTCCTGGCATGTGCTCGTTCTTTTTTATGGTACTAATGCTCTCTAGTGGTACTAAAGTGTACATGCAATTTATGTTATTAATAACACAATATATGGAATGATAAGCATGTTGACTTTAGATGCTCCTGCCATCCCATAATCCCATTAGCTTTCCTAGAATGTATTTAAGAAGTAACCAGAGTATGTAGAAAAATCATGTAAAGAACATGCCAAACTGAACACTGATCTAACGTGTGGCTTGAGCTGAGGTCTCAAGAAACCTAAAGCTGTGCAGCATCTACACTACCTGCTGCAATACCCTACTGGTGTTCTTTGTACAGATACAAGCACTTACTATGGATCATCTGTTGCTAGATACAGGAGCATGCCTAAAATACAATAATCATAATTATTTGCCGATAAAATCCACTCTTTCTGTTCTGTTCTGTCCAATCAGTTTAAAACACAGCAAAAATTACACACATATTTTAACAGATAATTAGAATTAGGTGACGTGGCTGTAGTTTCAGATATTTTTATTTCATTATGAAGTGTCATTGTCTATGATTAGAGGCCCAGACTTATTTTTTGTTTTACGTACTCAATGACTTCACTTTGGACAAGCCAATCCTTGTCCTTATAGGCGTTTGGCCTGTTGATAGCAGAGCTGAGATTCAAAGTTTGGGTTCAGGATAACAGCTCTGGTGTGCTAGCATGTTTAACCACTGCGCCACCAAGGGTCTAACAAGACTGAATAAACTTTCTTAACTAGATTCAAACTGTGCCATCTAAGACGGTACATAACTAACTGATCATGTGATCCTGTCAAAAGAACGACGTGATCAATACAGATCTTTGATATCTTTGTGTTTATTATTGTATAATCTGCCCTTCACAATCATATATAAGACATTACATGAGATATTTACAGCATGTTCATATGTACACATCTGCCTATGACAAACGTTTGAGACTGAGAGTCCCATGACTGTCCCGTCTCCAGACCTCAGAAGTGTTAATTGGATGAGGGGAGTGCGTCACTTGGCTGCCTGCACTCACAGGAGGTTTTTACCCATTAACACATTTCCTGTTGCTCATTAATGAGACCTGGATGATGACGATGAAGCCTGCTGATGATGTGAGATTTAATGGTTTTAATAAAAGTGACAATTATGAATGAAAATGAGAAAAACAAGGCATGTGATGATGGCGTCACTTCCAGCGAGGACGGGGTGACTGAGTTTAGAACAGTGGTGCTTTATTTTAAGACTTAAATATGAAATATTCAGCATTTTAACGACTGTTATGAATATGAGAGCAGTACAGTACATTTTCATTTTTTAGATTTATGTGAACTAGCAGATTTATAATCGGCTCAGTATAAAATGTTTAATATGCATCATAAAATCATTCACACGTCCGTCTGAGCTTATACATTTTAACAGTGTGTATAGTTGAATTATCTGGATATATTTCTTTATTCTTAATTTAGTGCAGTATCTAATAAAACAGTACATCTGGAGCTACGCTAATCTTAATGGGTTGGAGATTTTTTACATGGTTACATTACAGACTGTATTATACATGATAGAATATTAGTAATTATTCTATACAGCATCTAGGGTTCCTACTAGTATTTAAAAAGGATATCTGGAAGCCCTTTTTGTAAATTTCTCTATTTAAAGACGTAATGCCTTTCAAACATACAGGTACAGTCAAATGTTTACATTTATACAGTATATGTAAGATACACATTTAATGTCAGTTTTACTTTCCTGTGACTGAAAGATTGGAACACAAACTTCTTTGTCTAAAAAATAATTGTACTAGATGCACTGGAATAAAAATATACATTAATTCTTTATTAGAATTTAATTACTTATTAGGCTTTAAAATGTCAGTCGAGCAAGCATGGTCTGTGTTTAAATAAAGAAAGAAGCTCCTTCTGCTTTTCGTTGTCTTTGTAATCAGAATCAGGCATCAGAGCTTTGGGCTTTAAGCCTATGGCTATGTAAAGCTTGCTTGACTGTGAACAATATCACCAATATTCCATTAGCTTCAAATTCGTAGCAGATTTGTTTCTGGTAATACTTGATTTACATCCGATCACCCGGACCTTTCCCCAGCAGTTGTAGTCAATAATAAATGTAAATATTACAGAACCTTCTACACCACCAGTATGAGTTACTGAATGTTTGTGTATTTCTGAAATGGAAATTTGAGGACTGTCATCAGCTACATCCATTTTTATATTCAGTCCTTTTGCGAGAATGTAAACTTTTGACACTTTAATAGCAGGTTTAAAGGTGATAGATTCAGCTATTTTTATAGCACGCATGCAGTAACACAAACCGTATTAGACAGAAAAAAGAACTATCGCAATATTTATCAATATTTGGTTAAGGCATTCAACGTAATATTGCAGGTAGAAATAAAGATTGCTGTAGCAGTCCTTTTAGTTTAGTAGCATGATTGGCCTTATAGATATGTAGCATAAAACCTGAAGGTAACCTATACTATTAGCTCAAACTATATCTAACTGTAAAATTGTATTTTAAATGGCTAAATCTTCCAAAATGGCAAATTCTGATTATGTACATCTGGGCTGTTTAGATTTTATATAAGTACAATTGAAGGGAAAAGAGATTCTGAGCATTTTACATATGTGTTCATGTCATGCTGATTAATGAAGTTTTGGTTTTAATTAGGTGTAAACAAAGAACATCGATTTTTAGGTTTATCTTAATTCTCTCTCGTTTTTCCCCTCAATAATTTAGACATGTCCAATTCACCATATCCCTCATGCACAACATCCATGCTGGCTGAGGAGGACTGTAGACTAGCACATGCAGGGTTGATGGCGCTGCTCAAAGCAGGCCAAACCACGTCTTTATGGACCCTGCAGTGTGGACAGTAGGGACAGCTGTACTGAAAATGGATTTCTTTCCACAAAGAAACAGTTAAAGAAACATATAGTTCAATTTATATCACTGATATTATGCTCCTGTTAACAAATAGTGTGGCTAAAACACTTAAGCTTAATAATTAAAAGGGGTGCACTCATACTTTTGGCCATATAGTGTATAATCATTGACATTTTCTGCATTTAGCAGACGTTTTAATTTAAAGCGACTTACAGTACTGTGACAGTATAATGTCTAAGCAGTTGAGGGTTAAGAGCCTTGCTCAAGGGCCCAACAGTGGTAACCTGGCAGTGGTGGGGCTTAAACCAGCGACCTTTCGATTACTAGTCCAGTACCTTACCTGCTAGACTACAACTGCCCATAGGTTTAATATTCTATACTAACTACGTTGATGGTATACGTTGGCGTTTCCGGGGTATTTTTACACATATATAGACTAAAGCAATCTTTTTTTTCTGGAAACTGTGGGTGATTTTGGTTAAAATACCAATTCACACAACATAAACAGTATAGAACCTTCAGATGATCCAACCATATTGTGGAGTGATATGAAGAATTATGATACACATCATGTTTAGTTCATATTTTTCTGATCGTTATGATTTGTTCAGCTTGTCGAGAGTTAGAAAGCTGTCCACATGGTTTAGTGTTGTAAACGGCTGCAGTAGCCAACGATGGACACACGACATGGCACTCTTAGGAAGAGCGGACACCACAAGTAAGACGTGGGCATGCTGTCTATTCCTCGTCTCCCTGCCATCCATCGATGCTGAGAGATTTAAGTGAGGTTCCACACCCCCGAGGACCTAAATGACAGAACGTCTTGGAACGGGGAGAGATCCTTCCTCTTCAGACCCATTCCTGCATGGAGCGCTTGCAGTAAAGTATGTGCCGCTTGGTGTCCTTCCTCTTGACGCGAAACACGGTGTGCAGCAAGACCATGAGGCACAGGGCCAGCACACACGGGATGGCGATGGCCACCGCCTTCTCCGTGCCGCCAGTGCTCTCCGACTTGCGCACGATATCCACGTCGTCGTTCTCGTACTGAGGAGCCTCCTCGTCCTGCGCTACATGCCAGTCCCAGTCGGGGTCGGAGGGCAGCCCGTCACAGCCCATAAAGTCCCGGAGAATAGACCTGGGGTAGCTTGGCTCCACCCGCAGGCGTCTGTTGTTGAACTTCCAGTACTCTTTTCCTTTGTAAAAATATGTGAAGCCTGAGGAAAAAGACATAACAAATTAGGTTTTTTAAAATAGAATAAAGTGGAATTCCAGTTTTGCAGCCATTTGAAAAGCTTTATCAGTCTAAAATGGGAAGAAAATTCACTTTAAATGGCCCTTAGCAAGAATCATTCTTTAAGAGAACAACACTAGGCATTAGTACTCCTAAAAATCATTTTCTTTTAGCTGCTCCCATATTTAGGGGTCGCCACAGTGGATCTGGTCCTCATACCAGTCTTGGCACAGATTTAATGTTGGATGCCCTTCCTGACACAACCTTCCTGTTTCTATTCGGGCTTACATTTAGAGCGCACTGCGAAGTGTACATCCCAACATAAGCCAATCATGTCTATGCAGACATGAGATTCGAACCCTGGGTCCCCAGATCTTAGCTATAAAGGGCTAGTGTATTTTACCGCTGTGCCATCCGATCGCAATGCAGTAAGTATGTATTTAATATTTAATAATAATTTGCAATATACTTTTCTAGCATTTTCTAGATAACATTCTAGAATTCTAACTAGATAACATAAACTTCCGCCAGTAGAGATCTGGCAAGTTAGGTCGACGCCCTGAACGTTTTTCACTATCAGATTATAAAAGTGGGTATAGATGTGTTATTACACTTTAGGTTTTTTCCCACCAAAATTAGGTTATTCCCATTTCTTCATTATTTTCACATAAGTGCTTAAGAGAAAGTGCTCACCATTAGCTTTGTCTACAAAGGCCCCCTGAGGAGAGTCTGGAATGCCCTTCCAAATAGTGATGGGTTTGGGGTAACCCGGATCCATACTTCGGATGTCCTCGTTATACCTCCAGTACCTTAACCAATAAAAAGATTTACAGATGTTTAGTTGCATGTTGTAATATGCAGATGTATGTGGTTGTAAAGCTCAAAATCCAAACATTTAAAGCCGTCAATGGTTGGACTATTTTGTATTTAGAGCAAAGATACTGACGTCTACAGAGTGATAGTGCTGATTTATAACACAACCAGGCTCAGTACACCTACGGCAGCTTTGGAAATAACACAAATAGGTAAACCTTTCAATACATTTATATTATTTAAATGTGAATCAGTCTGAACGCATATTCATTTCTGCACATGTGGATCTGTGTGTACTGTTATTTGTTTACAAAAATGATGTGGATGTTCTTTATCATTTTCCAGTATAAAAGTCAAATTCGACTCATCAGCTTCTCATAACTATACTAAGTATACCAGAAACAGTTCTATTTTTATTGTGAACTGTTTGCTACCGTCTCTGTATAAAATCTACATTTTGAGTGCTGAACTGGTCCTGCTCACAGTGTTCTTCATAACTGCTACTTTATTATGTTATACTGTTTTAAATTAATAAACTACAATGACTTGATATTAAACTTATTTATGTGTTTAGTTATTTGATGGGATACTAGTTGGTTATTGGTTAAATGAAATTGGCAAAAGCTGCATCCCCACATTTATAAAATTCTGCTTACTGGTGCCTTTTGTTTATGATGTAGCTTTGATGTATCTTTGTATGTATGTTAATATTTTGCTAATATTTGAAGTTCCACTATCACTGACCTGTCCCCTTTGAAGAAGTAGGTTTTGGCCACGTCCTCCCACCACACGGCTGTCTCGATGTTCTGAGAGGGCATGCCGTTTCCAAACAGTGAGATGTCCTGAGGGTAGGTGGGCTGCAGAGTCGTGTCCTTAAATACCCAAAACCGGTGGCCTTTAGAAATAAATAAAAATAACACCACATTTTTTGATGTATATAAGACAAACCCCCTCATTTGGAGCTATAACAGCCCCCACTCTTCTGGGACGACTTTACAAAATCTGTGAAAAGACTGTGAGAATTTGTGCCCATTCTGGCAAATTTTATTTGTAAGGTCAGACATTGATGTTGGATAAGATGGCCTGGCTCTCAGCTGACTTTGTTTACTGTACAGACCACTGGAGTTCTTCTTCCCAAACTTAACATACAATGCCTTTTTGGACCTCTGTGTGTGTATAGTGGCAGGTCATGCAGGAATAGGAATGGTCCTTCCCCAATTATTGCATATGATACACCGGTTGCCAATAGGTGTGGTTTAAATACAAGGCTGAAGCAACCAGAATAAAGACTCACCTTTAAAGAAGACGAACTTCCCCTCACTGTTTTCATATACAGCGTCGATCTTCGGCGGCAGGCCTTTCCAGAATTGACTGATCTGCATTGGGTATCCGGGCACCACTGAATTATCCCTCACCCTCCAGAACCACTGGTCCTGATGAAACACAAGCGTTACTCAGCATGATAACATAGCTAGCTAAATACTACTTAGACAGTCCCCATGTTAAAGTAAATAATAAAGCAACCTACAAAAGCAATCAGAGATCAAATTTAAGCTCGGGTCATTTGTACCTTGAAGATAAACAGCTCCTGGCGCAGGATGGCGAGTGTGTTAAAGCCTCCGTCACAGATATTCGGTTTGGAGTTGGGATTGAAGGGTTTGGATTTCTGTGGCGGTCGGTGAGGACGGCTCTGCCGGTCGTGCTTCCGGGGGTCAGGAGGATGCAGGCGAGGAGGCGGGGCCGTGGTGAGCAGTCGGGTTGGCTGAGGGTTCCTATCTGGAGGACCTGGAAGTTTAAATATTTTTTGTGTTATTGTTGTACATTAAAACATAAAACATTTACTATGAATTACAATTTTTAATTGTTTGTGAACTGAGTGAAAATTTTGCCCATTCTTGTTTGATACGAGTCACTCAACAGTCCATGATCACTAGCGTATGATTTTTTCCTTCATGATGCGCCATATACAGTATTTACAGTAGGACACACATCTGCAGGCAGGCCAGTCAAACACACGCACTCAGTTCCTATCAAGCCATGATGTTGGGGTAGTAGAAAACTGTAGCTCAAAACCAGCTGACGAATTGGACATAAAAGACTGATGCACTACCTACCCTAAGGGTTTACACTAAGGGCTGTGAGTCGAAAAAATGGGTCACAGAGGAAAAATAATAATTAATTAATTAAATAAACTTGTACCCACACGCCCCCTTGTGGAGGCTTTATGTTACATCTTGTAAACCACAAAGAGTACGATGCATTGCTTGTGTTGCCTGGGTCGCTTGAAGAAATGGTTTGAAAAACTCTGCCCTAACTGATGCACCAAACTGTGAAACCTGCCAAACCTGCCATACAGTCAAGCACATGCAAATAGAGCATCACAAACGCCGACTTTGCATAGCTCCAACAATAAAATAAATTTTTTATCTTGTTTATATATCTAATAAAATGTGTGTTTTCACAGAGCAGCAAATCATCTCCTTCTAAACAACTATTGTATGTATTTATATATGATTACCGTAGATTTTCTGGATGCCTTGTAGATCATCATGAGGCAGTTTGAAGCTCTCTGTGTCCATGTACTGGTAAAAAGGAGCCATGATTGCAGTGGGGTCGTTGGAATGCTCCAGACCCAAAGCATGGCCCAGCTCATGGACGGCCACCAGAAACAGGTCATTCCCTGTAATACAGGACAAAAACGAGTGAGATAGATACACACACACACATACACACATGCAGAAACACACACACACACACACACACACACACACAAACAGAAGATTATGATAATGGTTAGAAAGTAACTGCAGTAATAAGCCTGCAAGCATTCGGATGAATTATGTATGGAGAAAAACAGAAACATAAACACACTTTTATAATCATACAGAGCAGGAAAATAAACACGCTGCTGTTTAATCCGTGATCCATGCAAATGATTCACTGCGTCTGTATTTATTCATTTATTTGGACACTTTTATTCAAAAACACTTGCAAGACAAACAACAAAAATCCCCTAACCTGCCGTTCTCTCACCATCATGGTTGGGGTTGCCCAGGGTCCATGGTTCATCTAAATCGAAATGCGTGTCGCCCCCTATACCGGGACCTGGGAAGTACGCATGAGCCAGAAAGCCACCCTCTCCATCGAAAGGAGAGCTGTCGCCGTGGAAACCGGAAGCGAAGATGATGGTGATGTCTACGTCGCGTTTGCCGCTCTCCAGCGCGCTGTAGGGCACAGCCTCGAAGTTCAGCGGCGTGACACCCTGCCATACATCGAAGGCTCGCCGGATGGCCTCGTGGGTCTCCCGTGCACCCACTTTAGGCGTCACGTTCTTTATGCTAAACAAACAACAAAGGAACACTTGATATTCTGACTTAAAGGTTTAGCAGAGCGCACATGATCAATCTGATTCTTATATTTAGACTGTGCTTATATAAACGAGTCCCAAATCTGGCCAAAAATATGTGGACACCCCTTATAACCATAAATTGAAAGTGGTTTAGCCACACCCATTACTAAAAGGTGAATACCCCATGTTTAAGAAAACAGGGCACGGTGGCTCAGTGGGTAGCACTGTCGCCTCACAGCAAGAAGGTCCTGGGTTCGATCCCCAGGTGGGGCGGCCCGGGTCCTTTCTGTGCGGAGTTTGCATGTTCTCCCCGTGTCTGCGTGGGTTTCCTACGGGAGCTCCGGTTTCCTCCCACAGTCCAAAAACATGCAGTCAAGTTCTTTGGAGACACTGAATTACCCTATAGGTGAATGGGTGTGTGTGTGTGTGTCTGCCCTGCGATGTACTGGCGCCCCGTCCAGGGTGTTACTGTGTGCCTTGTGCCCATTGAAAAGCTGGGATAGGCTCCAGCACCCCCTCGCGACCCTAATTGGATACGCGGTTAAGACAGTGAGTGAGTGAGTAAACAAAAGCAATCGGTGGTCAAATTTACCCCCTGCACAGATCTCTGACCTCACTTCTATTAAACTTTTTATAGCATCAGTGTGGCCTTACTTACATTTAGTTTAAGTGGACACAATGCCCATAGACACACTCCAAAATGTAATAAAAAGCCTTTCCATAAGAGTAAAAATAATTATTACCTCTATATAAACTGCCCTTGGTTTTGGAACAGGATGCTCAACAAGCTAATGATCAGGCGTCCACATACTTTCGGTCATATAGTGTAAATGATAAGCATTTAAAAAGCCCTGACAGAGACAAATAACCCGCAGTTAATTAGATTCAAATGAAATGGACGGAGTCTGAGCGTGATCAATACTCGCGCAGCTGTTTAACAGGTTCATCGAAACCCGAGGAGCGCGATTACACACCGCACTGCTGCAAAGCTGGACGCTGATTGTTGTTTATTCTCTCTAAATATTTATTCAAACCATTAAAAAAAGTGCAAGGCCTAAACGAGATCAGCAGAAAAGTCAGGGTACAGGAGCGCAGCTCATCACGCTCCATTAGGATGATAAACTGCCTGAGCATTAAAGCAAGACAATTACTCCAGAACAGGAAACTATTTTCTCCTCTCACAGCTGAAGTGAAGTCTAAGAAAAGACGGCTTAGCCCAACTTCACACCTCTGAGTCTTTATCAGCGCCTGACAGACAGGAAGAAGCTGAAAATCTTCTCTGCCTCCTTCATTCACTCCTCTCTCTCCATTCAGAGAGCCGTCAGCGTCCGTCAGCCTCGTCTGCGTCCCGTTTACGTAGGAGGCCCGTCAATTAAAAATAAGCAGATTTGAATAAACCGTTCGTGTTATCGCCCGCCGGAGCCAGACGGTTCGAAATTGAAGTGAGGACAGCGTGAATTTCCTCCGTCATCTTCAGGAATTAAAAAATAAAGTTATTTTCTGCTTGACTGTAACTCCACTGCAGTGTGAAGTATTAGGGAGTCGAAGATTTTGTTACCAATGGTCACTGCCTGGACTGGAACGTCCCCCTGGGTCAGTCTAAGGCTTCACTGCTGGACTCCATCTGGGCCGTGCTTATATCTGGTACCTGCATGCATCCTAAAACTGGATTGTATCCTGGCAAGACTATTTAGTGCATTTTACTTCCAATTTTCCTCCCAGTCTAGTCGTATTTAATTACCCGATTTGTATTTTCGCCTCTACTGCTGCAGACACTTCAGCATTTAGGAGACGCTTTTATCCAAAGTATATTGTCTAAGCAATTGAACGTTAAGGGCCTTGCTCAGGAGCTCAACAGTGGCAACCTGACAGTGGTACCTTTTGATTACTAGTCCGGTACCTTAACCACTAGGCTACAACTGCCCTGCGGCACGGTGGCACTGTCGCCTCACAGCAAGAAGGTCCTGGGTTCCGGCTCCTTTCTGTGTTGAGTTTGCATGTTCTCCCCGTGTCTGTGTGGGTTTCCTCCGAAAACGTGCAAGTGAGGTGAACTGGAGATACAAAATTGTCCATGATGTGTTCGATATAACCTTGTGAACTGATGAATCTCGTGTAACGAGTAGCTACCTATTCTGTCGTGGATGTAACCGAAGGGTGTAAAACATGACGTTAAAATCCAAATAAACAATAAACAAACAACTGCCCTGAGTAGCTAACACACGCCCCCTCTGGCACATGTGCTAATCTCATATAGAGATTCACCTGGGTACCAGGACAGAGAGCAGCCTTGATGCATGACTTTCTTGAGTCGTGATGTTTCAAGATGAGCCTGGTGAGTGTCTTGAAGGGTTACGGGTTACAGAAGACCACACATGGCCACGGCATCATCAGTGATCAAGCCCCTGATGTCATGAGCTGTATGTTTGATGTTATAAGGAATTTTTTTTCTTAAAGTCTGAATGTCTGCATTTATAAACTACTGTAATATAACCTATCAGAAGCAGTTTTGGTTTTCAGATGCGGCTTTTGTATTTTATCTGGCTAAAGTGCATCCCACACCACCTAAAGTGCTTCAGGTAACGAGATTCATATTCGTTTTAATAAAGTCTTGGTGCATTTACACCATCAGTATGTGGATCATTGCTTTCAAGATCTAGCTACTAACTGTGTTAGTTTGCTGCCGTTATGCCAACCTGTATGTGATGTGTGTGCGCTGCCACTTTTGGCCCGTGAGCGCGTAGCGTCGCTTCCGTGACTTTGAACCTGATTTTCCTCTGAGTTGATCTGGGACTCCACATCTGGGCTTCTTCATCCAGCTGCAAAACACACGATGAACAATTCAAACTGTTATACATTTATTAACAATGCAGATAAATGAATATTGTTGAACTTGCTTCAGTTTGTAAACCCCTGATGCAAATGTATAAATGGATTCCTGAATTTGCCCTGTCGGGATACTAACCAAGATTTGTTCCTACCTTGTGCCTAGTGTTTTTGGGTGGGCTTCAGGCCCACTGTGACCCTAACTAATTAAGTGGCTAATAAAAATGAGTAAATAACTCACTTTATAACTCACTAACACTTAATTGCTGTATGGAACGGCAGCCTGTCTATGGATCCGGACCTACTGTGACACTGATCAGGATGAATGAATATTTTTGTGTTTATTATGGACGTACTTACTCTATAGTGCTCTGGTCTAAAGTGCCCGTGATGTTGAGGCCGTATTGGCGCTGCATGGCAGCTATGGCTGACTGCACGGTCTGAGCCGAGTACAGGACGGCCATGTTGGGTTCGGTGGTCTGTAGGTAGCCTAACCTCTTTAACCAATCCTGGAAAAGAGAAGGAAAAAACAGAAGGAAAATGTTAACGCAAACGTTCACTTCTCAAACTGATACTCACTGCTACAATTTTTTATTTGTATTTACGTTTGAAGAAAAGCGCATGCAAGCTCAGACAATGACCTAAAGCATACATCCAAAACAAAACTGAAGTCTCTGTGTGTCACTGAGTGTCCCAGGCAAAGCCAAGATCTAATCCACATCAAGCGTGTGTGAAGAGACCTGAAGATGGCTGTTCACAGACACTCATCATACAATCTGACCAGCATGACAGAGATGCTATTAAGAACAGGATAAACTGCCCAAATCCAGGCGTGAAAAGCTTGTTTAGATGTACCCAAAAGTGCTCGCTGCTGTAACTGCTGCCATAAAGTCTCTCGTGAAAAAGAGATTTCAGGTTTAATTTTTTAATAACAATAAATAAAACATAATTTACTGTTTCATTATGGAAGTGAAGTGTGTTCACAACACGAAACGTGTTCAGAAAAATCAAAGCCAGAGAATTCACAGTAGATACACAGACAGACAGATAGGCTGCCTGATCAATAACGTCAGATCAATAAAAAAATTGCTACAAAACACAAAACGAGGCGCAATATTTCCAATGCTTGACGTGTCGTATCGATCCGAGTTGTTTTCCACCGAGTCCCGATTCCCTCGGGTTGTGATTAAACTGCACAGAGTCGAGCGGCTCAGACGTCTCTGATCTTCTATAAATAGCTGCACGTCCAGCGAGCTGTCAATTGCAGTTTAGATCTGAAATGTACTGACGTGCCAAAACAAGATTTGTTTTTCTTCTTTCAAGGAGCAGATTTTTCAAATTGTTATTTAAATCTTCCTGCTGAGTCGAAGGAATCAGAAGGTCTGAATAAAGTGAGAATGGAACCGAGTGATTATCAAGCTGTAAACCGAAGATCGGCAAATTTAATTATGATTTTTTAAATCATTTTCCTAGGTAGCACTCTCGCCTTACAGCAAGATGGTCCTGGGTTAGTTTTCCAGGTGAAGAGCTCTGGGTGCTTTCTGTGTGGAGTTTGCATGTTCTTCATGTGTCCGTATCAGTCCAAAAACATGCAGTCATGCTAACTGGAGATACTAAAATTGCCCTAAGTGTGACTGTGTTTGTGTAAGATAGATAGATAGATAGATAGATGGATGAATGGATGAACGGACGGACGGACAGACAGACAGATAGGTGAATAGACAGACAGATAGACAGACAGACAGACAGATAGATAGACGGATGAATGGATGGATGGATGATAGATACAGTAGATAGATAGACAGACAAACAGACAGACAGATAGATAGATAGATAGACGGATGAATGGATGGATGGATGGATGATAGATAGATAGATAGACGGACGGACAGACGGACGGACGGATAGATAGATAGATATATAGATAGATAGATGGACGTATGGACAAATAGATAGATAGACAGACAGACAGACAGATAGATAGGTGTGTGTGTTTGCCCTGTGATGGACTGGCGACCCTGACCAGGGTAAAGTGGTGGTAAACAGACAATGAATGAAGTCGAGTTTGAGCCCTAAAAAATCTAAAATATGTTTATCATGGCAGTTTTGCTCCAAACTCTAGAATGTCATTATTTCTGCCTAAATCTGTGTTTCTTACATTATGTCCTTTTCCTCTGTCAAGTTTCTTTCATTTAAATAAGCATACTGGATTCTAATTTCATACACGATTCTGTAAACGACGTCCTGCATTTTAATGACATTCTTAACATTAAATTCCCCACATGGCTCATAAATATGAGACAACATGGAGCGAGCTTTTCATCAGCAGTACTTTTGTCCTTGGCATCAAGAACAAACTGTACAATGACAACTGGCTACAGAGTCACATATCCAGGTGAGCACTGTTCTATCAGTGATTCTTTGCATGTCCTCATTTCCTCTTTTCTTCTCAATCTAGTCATATCCGATTCCCCAACTATAAGCTCTCTCTGTCTCTCAGATGCGACAGATTACAACTCCTCGCACCCTCACTGCTTCCAACCAAAATATTAAAGTGCAGAAACTTGAAGAAAAAGTGAAGATCCCTCATATATAAAATCAGTTATATAAACCTCCAACATTTTGGCAACAATTTGAGGATGGTTCTTTTCTGTTTCAGGATGACTGTGGCCATTTGCATAAAGCCAGGTCCAAAAATACATAGTTTGATGAGCTTGATGAGAAACTTTAGTGGCCTGCACAAAGCCCTTTCTCCAACAACCACCTTTGGGACGAATTGGAATGTCTATCGCAAACCAGACCTTTGTGTCCGATGTCAGTGTCTGACCACAAAACTGCTGTGTTGAATTTTGAACTGACTGGGCACAAGATCTTACAGACAGACTCTAATGGACCCACAGCCATTACAGGCTGGTGTAGATGCCCGACAGTACCAGTTCTGTTAATCGGCACTTCAAGGACGGTCTCTGCACCTCATTAAGCATTATTATGCTTCAGCTGAAGAGTTTCTTCTCTTTTTTTCCCCAGACAAACTGTCAGCTCACTGCTGGCTTCTCATTTTATCAGCACTTTTTTACACTTGGAGGCCGTCATGCTGGGATCGGACCTGCCCGGCTTTTTCACTGGCACTTATGTCAGCATTCTTAATCTTTTTTTCCAGGAAACTGCAGCACCTTTTGGCCTTTTTACCATCACAAGAAAAGTGCTGTGGAGGTGAGCTGCCTCAGGGATGCTGTAGCACCATTGCTGTATGTGGACCCAAAAGCAATTATGTACAGGGTTTATGCTTCAGCTCATGGACTTATGTCTTATATCTAAGGTACACTGCATGTGTCTCTTAAGGCAACAAAAAACAATCCTATATCTTGTTTACCAGATGAGTCTTATTAAAATACATAGACATGACACACAATCCTTTCTAGGAAATACTGGTTTAAAAATATAAAAACAAAACAATGATTATGCTTTATCAACACTGTAGCTGTTCATTTGAATTGCTTGTTTTCTGCTGATCAAAGCGCTTGTACTGACGTCTTGAAACCTCATCACACACTTTGACCCACAAAAATATGGGACATAAGAAGCAGGAGGATTATATAACCCACAGATTCATAATTATTCATGTGCTGCATTATACTGTAGCTGCACCACTGGGACCGAGACACGAATAACAACTCTTTTTCTATAAACGTTCAGCTATAAATTGGTGGGCAGCATTTGTCTTTAAAGGTCTGTTTGTACCAGCCTACAGTACAGTATAGCAACAGAAGTGTGAATGAAGCTCTGAGCCAATAATAGAGCTGTCACATCACAACACCCAGCCTCCACCTCCTCATCCCACCCACTACAACCTGACTGTGCTTTAACCATACACAGCCATGATTATACCAAACAAAGAGACCAGAAAAACAAGGATAGGGTAGGATGGAATATGATCAAATAGAATAGCATAAGAAGAAAATGAAATATTGAATAAGACATAGTTGGTTAAGTTGGAACAGAAAAAGAAAGGATACAGAGCGGTAGGTTAGGGTGGGAGAGGAAAGATAGAATAGGGTCACCTGGGATAGTACACAAAAAGGTAGAATATGATTTTGATCAGTTACTACAAAGACTTTGTAGTAACAATGTACGATGTAAGGAAATGAAATGAACATAGTAAACTAAACCTGAACATAGTAGCTATAGTAAAATAATAGAATAGAAGAAAATAGATGTAACGCTTCTAATATTAGATCCCATCAAATCTCTGAATCTGAGCAGGGTTCGATTAGTGCTTGGATAAGGTAGAACTGAACAGAACGTCCTGTCAGCTGCTAAGAATTCTATAAGCCCGTTCTATAAGCCTGTTGATGTAAAAAATAGAAAAATAAAAACAGTCTAGAATAATACAATATAAAGAAATAACAGACAACTATACTAAAGATAAAAAACCAGAATCGATGGAACTAGAATAGAATAAAATGGTGCAAATATTTAATCAGATATTTAATCTTATATCACGAACAGCATGAGAGAGAAACACTAAGATGTAAGACAAGAAAATGAAATAGAATAGATTAAACAAAAATAAGTAAAGCGTAAGATTAAAGAGGATAAAAATAATAAATACATGGTTGAGTACATATTTAATAACAGTGTAACTAAAACTAATAAACTTAGTATTACAGAAAGGAACAGAAGAGGAGATTGCAACACATCAAGTGTAGAAAACTAGCATTAATGACATAAAACCAACATATTATGAAATAAAGATAATAGCAGATGGCAGCGCAAACAATAAAAGACTTAAATAAGCTTTAAACTACTGTTAATATTCTCTAAAAGAATAGAACAGAGAAGCAGAAAAGCTACATGGAGTAGAATATATATACCTGTACATTTCAACATAACATTGGCTTATTATATTATATCTGCAGTGAAATATAGAATCACATGGACCAGAATATATTACAATTCCAATAAAATGTAATCTAATAAACTAAAAGGGACGACACGTTGGCACGGTGGGTAGCACCTCATTGCAAGAAGGGCCTGTGTTCAATTCCCTGGCTAGGCGGCCATGATACTTTTTGTGTGGGGTCTTTGCGTGTTCTCCCTGTGTCTGTGTGGGTTTCCTCTGGGTGCTCCGGTTTCCTGTCAGGTTAATTGAAGATACTAAAACTGCCCTAAGTGTGAGTTTGTGTGTGCGATGGACTAGTGACCTGTCTGAGGTGTTTTTTTGCCTTTTGCCCAGTGAATCGAACCCACCATGACCCTTAACAAAATAGTGTGGTAAAGCAGACAACGAATAAATAATAAAGTAAAATACAACAGAATTGAGTGGAATATGACAAACAAAGTAAAGTATAGGACTGAGGCTAAATAGAATAGAATGGAATAATGTTTTTATTAGGATTTTAATGTCAAACACAGTCATGGACAATTTTGTATCCCCAATTCACCTGACTGCATGTCTTTGGACTGTGGGAGGAAACTGGTGCTTCCGGAGGAAACACACACAGACACGGGGAGAACATGCAAACTACACACAGAAAGGACCCTTATTGCCACACCTGGGGATCGAACCCAGGACCTTCTTGCTGTGAGGCGACAGTGCTACCCATCGAACCACCCTGAACGGAATAACAAAACAACACTGAAAAATAACAGATGGGAATGTTGTGATATCAGCAAATAGAACTAGTCTAGAATTGAATAGAATTATTATAATTGTACAAAATGCAAACAAGCAGCAGCAAACAGCTGAACAGAGCAGAATGTCACCTGATCTTGATGCCATTATTATAAATCCAGCATAAACACAATGAAATGAATCAATAGGACTGAAAAG
Organism: Trichomycterus rosablanca; assembly: GCF_030014385.1. Taxonomy (NCBI): domain Eukaryota; kingdom Metazoa; phylum Chordata; class Actinopteri; order Siluriformes; family Trichomycteridae; genus Trichomycterus; species Trichomycterus rosablanca. The sequence goes on from NC_086012.1 coordinate 16,464,682, forward strand.
CGGAGCAGCAGATGTGAGGTGACTGCAGGCCGGGCTCCATCATGCACTCACCTCAACGCCGAATGTCTCCTCCCAGGCTGAACATCTCATCCACCAGCTGGCCTGCAGCCATAACAGAGCCGCGTACACACACGCCACTGCAGTGCTCATGACTCCGGTTCCTTCAGTTTCGATCCTACATCAAGGGCGACTCGCCTGGACCAGGATGCAGAAACCAGGACGCGACAGAAAAGCATCCGCAGACCGGACCATCCGCACGCTTGACCACATCTTTTATTTTAGCTCGACGATTGACCCTTCCAGGCTGTCCGTTCTGGCGCATCTTTTCTGCTTTTATCCATCGTCCAGCATGGCGAGCAGGGAGGTTCGGATCCAGCATCCAGCATCAGCAGCCGCGTCCCATGGTATGTGCAGATGTGAGATCTGCGCATGCGCTCTGACTGCCGCTCTGGTTCTACATGTCAATTCATAAATAATGTGTGACACACACTCAGCACACAATCCCCGAGCAGTGCTCATCTAAAATTAACACCTAGTGTTTATACAGCTCAGATGCAGAAGGATAACACGAATTAAGCACTAGGAGTGGTCATTTCCTGCTGCACACCGTCATCAGATGCTCTCATTTTAACCAATGAAATAAACTGGATGTGTGATGCATTAAATTCTACACTGGAAAGGAAACAAACATGTTTTGGGACAAATATTCCGAATGTTGGGTCAAAAATACCCACAGCAATTTAAAGTATTTAAATATAATGTAGTTTAACTTTGTATCATGGCCTCCTGATTTCTTGTTACTATTATGATTGATAATACCTGGTGACTTCTCTGTGCCCATTTAAACAAGGCTAGTTTAACTACACTCATAAGCAGTACAACGGAATATCCAAACTTATACTAGAACACCTTATACTAGAAGAAAATGTGTCCAGATGGACAGATGTAATCCAAAATACCAAAAATGCTGATGGAACATTATGCTTCACTGTCCATGGTCAAGCAAGCTTTACATTGACAGGGGTCTACAGGCTGCCATGCAAGAAATAATCTTTTGTTCCTGCGAGTCCTTAGCTCATGTGCCCTGAAAAGAAAAGGGGGGGGTTATATATGTAAGACTAATAATAATAATAGTAAGGGTCAACACTGTGCAGATGGTAGGCCTACAGTGTGTCTTGGGAACCTAGGTTTGAATCCTTGCTGCCAGCCACCCACTTTTCAAAACATGTGTATATAAGGTGTGAATGAATGTTCTGCCCACAATGGTTTTGTAGTGGTATCTCAATGGCTAAGGTCTTAGCCTACTAACTGTAATAGTGCTGGTTCAAGCCCCACCACTACTGATTACCACCTCTCTGGATAAAAGTTTTTCTAAAGGCCTGCCCAGGGCCTTATCAGCGCTGGAGCACTACCACCCTGACCAGGGTCTCAATTTTAGTAATCCAGTCATGCTTAATGCTGTGACAAAACCAGTATAATCAATTAACAGGATGTGGTTTTTTAAACCTATAGGGTAAATTCTTGACTTTAATTCTATAGTACCTGGAGCTCATATTTACACTGACCGTTAGATGGCGCTACTAAGATGCATTAAAAGCTCCAGGGTGATTTGTTTCGACAAATCACTTCTAGCTGCAATGAACAATCTGAAATTACCCCTTTCCAATGGACCATGGGACCTCTGCTGACAAAATATTTACACCTACTGACCATGTGGACACACGTACCTTGTAGGTAGAGCTTGTAAGTGTTCTGTCAGGCCCTATAGACCACATTTTACGTCCACAGCACATGTTCATCCTCATTAATTCCTCATCTGTATGGTTCCTAAGACAGGATGCTATTCTCAACTCTGCAGTGACAGTGAGGCACATTACTCTGCCACTGCCATTAAAAATGATCCACCACCCAAATAATATCTGCTCAGGGTAAAAGGGGTGAACAGATTTCTAATTTAAAATAGCAGCAACCTATAGTGAGAAACAAAAAGACAAAATCAAAAAATAAATAGAGCTTAACAGGTTGTTTGATGGTGTAGAAAGTTCTGTAATGAAATGTTGGCCTCCTATTTTCATGTTAGTGATTAGAATATCCTTGACAAGGTCAGAAAGTAACCCTAGTCAACTCATGTTTAAAGGAAATTAGTGTGAATGGTCAGATAAAATTCAAAAATTACCAAAAATAAATTAAAAGTTCTCAAAGTAGACAGGCGACACTGTTTACAGTCAAGAAGAGCCATGGTCTCTAATATTGTGCAGAGAAGATGTTGTTCACAAGGACATAAACAATATGATGATTTTCTCAGAACTGGAAGTGGTTCTTTATTGCTTTTACTTTATATAACATTTGTTTACAACTTCATAATGTTCATTAAAATCATATGAGGAGTTTAAAGGGTTAAAGAAAACTTTAAAGAAAACAAAGTCCTTGAGCAGGTCAGACTTCTACATGCAAAATGTCAAACTCCAGGGTGAAGTGATGTGTGTGTATATGAGTGTGTTTGGAAAATGACTTGGATTTGCAAAATGTCCTTGTAAATGAGAAGCAAAATGTTCTGGCTGCTTTTAACAGTCAAGGTCACTAATTTATCTTCAAGTACAGGTCACACTGATAAAAACAGAAAAGGTCAGAATTAACTATTCTAAACATGTTTTTAATACGATTTAGAGATTCTGACACCACAGCACATAATCAAAACCAGTTTCTAACCTGTGGAACATTCAATGTAAAGAGTAAGTCAAGCCTTTACTGAATTTCATATGTTAAAGAGATTGAACAATTCTGAAAATCAACAATTAATCATCAATCATATTTAACCTACTCAAACACACATGCATTCATGCATTCAAAAACAATTTGAAAGCAAGAACGATTTGTTCCATGTTCTGATTGGTTCACTTTTTTCTTCTGTGCAGCAAATATTTTATTGTCAGCTCCTGAATGTGAGAAGGCCAAAACTGTTCATAATACACATACAGTTGGGAATACAATTGTACAAATTACATTTTAATATTTTAAATACAAAAACAAAATTAATCCAAGAACATGGAAAATTCTTATCAGCCAGCACCTTTAAGCAGTAGTGCAGAGAATGCCTCGGGCAGATGGGGGATGTTGATATTCTGGAAACCTGAGTGTGCAAAGGCAGGATAAGCCTTTCCATGGAATGCACCACAAAAAGATAGCAGGTGGCTTACATGGGAAAATCTTTTATGACTGAATGATACCCCAAGGCACCAAACATGGCAATACAAGCAAAAAAACACAGGATTAAGTCAAAGTAGCAATGTTTTTTATCAGAAAAGAACAGGCTTTGACAGTAATATAATACAAGTTTTCTAAATACACAAAAAGGCTCTTTTCCTTACAGTGCTCAGCCCAGGTTTGCCATGGGCAAATCTGCAGTTTATTTGCATGCTTTAGACTGAATATAATAATAATATAATAAGTAATTATATAATATGTTATCACAATATGTACTTCTGTAATTTAGAGTTTTGTCATGCTTTACACTAAATATAATAATAACATAACATAAGTATTATATAAGAAGTTGTTATCACAATAGGTACTAGGAATCTGGATTAGCCCACACGTTTGGTCACTGTCTGTATGGACAGTAATATCTGTAATTAACTTAAAAACGTAGAAGCACTTTTTCTAAAAGTACGTATAGAGCAAACATGCTAAATAATATCTAAATATATTTTAAAAAATCAACAAAAACAAAAAAATATGTGTAGTAAATCATACGGACGAGAGTCGTTCTATGACGAGTTGATTCCTCAATTACAGGCAATATGTGATTCGAATATGTTTCCTCTCAAAGAATCACTTTGCTAGGCGCTGATGTAGCAATTGTTAGCACCGTAAATGTTGTTTTAAAATGTTAAAAATCGTAAATTGAGCTAATCAAGAGATAATTTATTCGTGTGGCATTATTTTCTAACCAACCCAATTTACCCTGATGAGTCAATTTACTGTAATTGGTGTTTTTGAGTGTCTGATTGGAAGACAGTGGTAAATGTAAACACTCATCAATAATTGTATACCAGATGTTGGTAGTTTTGTAGAAAATTGTCATCTAATTAGACTTACAATAGATGATTTTAGCTAACTATCAACATGTACGGTCCACAATGTATTGGATTATGTTTATACATGAAGACATTTGGCACAGACGGGTGTGAATAAGAAAGTGGCATCTACCATGTCATAAATCTCAGATGTCACAAGCCATCACACACCAGATGATGTAAAAAGAACAATGTGGATCCGATCTGACCGGTCAGACTTGTGTCGCATGTCTAAAATCAGATTTCGCACTTCGTACAAATGTGACTGTAATAAACAATCTAATTTCATTTATAAACTAATGGTAACATGATGCTCGCAACATGCTGTAAGAATCACCTGACACCGTCATGATACCTGGATTACCCACAGTGCCTCATTTGTTAACCAAAAAACAATCGACATTTCTGTGGAAGCACAATTCACAAAAAAGTGAGACGTTTAGAAAATAGCACGTTCACTTAAAGCATCTCAGGTTTGCCGAAGACCTAAAGATTCCACTCCAGAAATACCAGACGAGTGTCAAAAGTTCACGTTAATTTTAGGACCAAGTACACAATGTGAGCTGCACTCTTACAAAAAGTCTTCAGTGTGGATTTCTCAAGCTTCTCTTACAGTCAGGTATTTATTGTTTACCAGGAGAGAAGCCATGGAGACATACATGCTTCAGCAAGTGAGTCTTGGCAGTGGTGTGTTGAGTAACATCACATCTTAACTCGAGGATGACAGCAAAACAAAATGTTAAATGTTGCATACAGGTTCTCTCTTCTCCCTAAATACAGGCCAGGTACTGAAGTACCGTTCTGATTGTTTTCCCACTTTATTTTTCATGTTGTATCATCGCTTTATTCCTGAACTGTCATGACAACATTTTCTTGCAGAACACCCCTACTTGTATCCAATCCCATTATGCTTCCTGACCGCCACTCCTGACTGAGGAGGACCGGACCAACACACGCCCCCTCTGACACATGTGCAGTAGCTGACCTCTTCTTTTCACTTGCATGAGGCATTCTCGTCCTCGGACGAGCCAATCATTTTCTGTATAGGTGTCCTGCATGTCGGTAGCAGAGCTTAGATTCAAACTCACAAGGGGAGTGCTTCCAATTCCATGCTTTGGTGATTTTAATAAAACTTAAATAAAGTTAACACATCATCAACAGATAACAAACATCTGATTAATGCAAAATTTAAACTATTTACAAAATGGAAAAATGTGGCAATGTTAAAATGATTGCCTGTTTTATTTATCACAGTTTATATTGTATTTTTTTTTTTTTTTGCAAATAAATAAACACTGTGCTTCAGGTTTATTCCCTGTAAATTATTTGCTAATTTGTAAATGACAGTATGTACTTCAAAGCAACTGATCTCTTTGTTTGTGGTTTGGACGGCGTCTTGACTGTCCAGCTGGTCTTTGTCGCGTGAGATCAAGGCTGAGCCGTGAGACGCCTCCTTCACTGAGCATCTCGTTCCTTCTGCATCAATAAACAACTTAATTACATCTAATGTCTCGCCAAAATACATCTCAGTCTTTGACACTGGCCACACCAGAGGCAGCTGGGACGTCTTCACAGTGTCGGGAGACTGTTGTTACTGTGATCTAGATGTGTGATAATCAGACTGTGACTAATTTAATGCACCCAGATGGCAGACTTGAACCTGCTTTTGACCTGTACAGACAGTGCATGTGTTTCTGGGGGTTTATTTTGGAGGAGACGTCAAATAACCAATTTTAAAATTGATTGCAACATGTACCAGACGTGTTCCTGCCTTTCAGACAGCTGTGTTTAGATTTATAGGCATATATTCATTACTGTGACGTCTATGATTATTTTAACGCACTGCTGCCGAACCACATTCTGCACGTTCCAGCAGCACTGTTGTGTACTCACAGAGTGCAGAAATCAGACTGGTCTGCCTGCAGTCCAGACCTGTGGATCATTATGAAGCCTAAAATGTGATTATAAAGACTTGTTTGGTTTTGCAGGTAAAGCCTGGCAAAATATTTCAATATTTTTTATTAAGTGTTGTTTAAAGGAAAAGAAAACAGAACACAGAAGCAAACACACTCCTTTCTGAATTTATTCAGAATATGTTGCAAACATTTATGAGAAAAAAGCTATATTAACAAAAAATACAGCTTAGCAAAGTTTATTTACTTTATTATTAGAATTTTGAAAAAGGTTCCTATATTTTTAAAAGGAAGGGCTGTATGTATTTAACAGTTGGGTGAAGTTAATCCGAGTGAGGACAGATTAATACTGTACATCTATAAAAACTGTTTAAAGGAAATCTAAGCCACCCTTGGTTTGACGAAAACAATGCTAAAAGATTCGGAATGTCACACCTCCGGTCGTGCCACTCCACCCACGTCAGAGAAGGTGTGATCATTTCTTAGCATGTAAAAATCAGTGACAGAGAGGAAAACAACCAAACTCACCATTACGGAAACTGGATACCAACAAATGACTGTATTCATGTGCATAAGTGGTGTCAAATGATCCAGGACCAGTGTTTCATTTTGTTTTGTTGCAAAAATGTGTATAAAGGTTTTGGAAAAGTGCTCGGCCATTAGTTCCCTGATGTGTGTAAACACTTGTGGATGCACACAGGCCATAAAAGAACCAAATGAACAGCCACAGATTTCTAATTTAGTTTCAAAACATTTCTCAGAAATGATCGTGATTGAGCTGTTTGTTTTGTTGGGTGCAGATTGATTTGCGGACAAGGATTGCAGTCGTATAATTTCCAAAGCCAATCAGAAAATAATACCTGAATTGGATTTGGTGAGCATGTAGGCAGAGAACAACGATTCACTTAGGTTCTCTGTTTTGCTCCCTGATGCATGATAAAACCAGACATTGTCCTGATATTATGTAGTGGATCTGTTGTTGCTGGACATGTGATTGTGTTCATTGGTATAGAATGTAAATGCTGTGCAGAATGTGGAGAAAGAATGACCAGTGTTGTGCATCTAAAGAATGGCTGGGTAATAGCACACATACTTCTCACACATGCTGTTCAGGGACATGAACTGTGACACACTGACCTGTTGTAGGTCTCCCTTACTGAGGTGAAATCATGTCTCTTTAGCTTAAAAGCACAGGGATTAAATATAAAAACCATCAGCAGCTGCTATAATTTCTTTTTTTATTATTTATTCTAGTTTTCAGGTAAGGACAGGATAAGCTACATTCATGACTTCCCCACAGTTAATCAGGCCAGATTTGTTTTGGATTAAAATAAGCTTCTCCAATTTCCATTTAAATTCACAGAATAAGCACATATGGTTCAAATTTAATCTCCAGTCTCAATCTTAGTCAGTAAGAGTATAAAACCTTTTATAAAACAGGGCATTTATAAGCCTTAGATCTATTACGCCTATTGAAAGTTTTGAGGTTATGATTCCACATGACCTGTAATGCACATCTTGTATTACTAAGGTTGTGTGTTCATATCAGATGGTTATGAGTTCAAATCAATTTGTCAGGGCACTGACAACAGTTTAGTTATGGGTGTTGTTGCGAGAAATTATGCTAACACTAACTGCTGGGATCCAGGGTTTGAATCCCCATACATACATACATACAGACATGATTGGCGATGTCTGGTGGTGGGGAAGGATTCCAAGACCCTGCAATGGATTGACTTTCTGTCCAAGGTGTGTAGGTTTCAGTTTTATTTTAAGGTAATGTAAAATGAGCAAAACAAACAAATACACAATGAATAATATAAGAATATAAAAAAAGATTCTTAAAGATGCTTTTTATCAATATGTTAGTCTCTACACTATTGAGAAATTAAACATTTAAAATGAGGAGAAAATGGGAATTAGATCCGCTAATAGCAGAAGTGACAAAGCTCATCTATTTATATGATTTATATAATTTATATGAGTTAATGCAATTTCAGATTCATATCTGATAAAACACTACATACGGTCACACTGCTCACAGATCTGTACACATACAAGTGGACTAAAAAACCATCATCTTTGGCCACGATTTCTTTTAACATGCTTTGCTGAGTGATGCATTGTTCATCTGAGATATGAGTCATTTGTTTCATGAGTCTTTAACTGAGTGGAAACAGAGTTTAACCCTGAGTCAGAATCTCCGGTGACTTAATGACCCATACAACTGATCAGTATGGAAAGATTTGCATTAATAAACAACTTTTAATTACAGTAAAATGATTTTAAATGCAAGTTTATGATGAAACATGTCTTTTAGCTAAAATAATAGGTAATATGCTGTTTGACCACCAAGGTTTGAGTCACATCTGACATCTGACCAACCAAATCCTGGATTCCTGGAGTTACTCATAATTAGATTTTTTTAGAAAAGGTTTCTTGGACACTTCAAACTACCTTCAAACTATGTTTAGATTCCTTTAGTTGAGTGAGTAATCAGACTGTAAACCTTTCATTTCCGGTCATCCAGAAGCAGCTTCTTTATAAGTTGTGTAAAGGTAAATAAATGATGTAAAGGTAGCGCTTAGCAAAATGCTGATATCTTTGATTGACTGAAAGGCTTCTGGTGCCTAAAACATTTTTTGTTTTTTAGTGAACACCTACCAGATGAGTATTTAACCTTCAGCTAGAAATGTATTTAGATTTGTTATATCTGTCTGTTGACCTCTAGGTGGGAATTAACCTTAATACACAGTTAATCCAAACTAGCAAAGGAGCTTACTGAGATCTGTAATGTTTCTTTTTTCATTGTTGAAATTCCTTGTTATTAAAGTCTAGGTCACGACCTATTGGCTCTCATTATAATCAGGACTGGCCAGGACAAGGCTTGGACTCTCACTGTTCCATATAAAACCAGTTTGTTTTGATGAGTTGGTGTGATAGGGTGACAGCAATATTGCTCCTGGGAACCTGGGTTAAATTCTCATTTTTGTTACTACTTGTAAGGAGTTTAGCATGTTCTTTCTATGCTTGCATAGGTTTCCTCCAAGTATTTCAGTTTTCACATGAGAACACAAGTGCATTGACTAGTCTAAATTATTCTAGATGTGATGCTCTGCAGTGGACTGAATGATGGTAATTATTTGAAATGATAATGATAATTAATTGCTAATTTAATAATGGTCCTGTGTGTTTCCTAATGAGTAAATCAATACGATGATGTTTCTCTATTTATTTTCTCATGTAAATCAATTACAGCAACCTTTTTGTTCAGGACATGCTGTGTAAAGTATTCAGTAATAATAATATTTCATAATTTATTTTATACGTACCATCTAGTGTACGAGATGGTTTGAGCATGTGCAGGGGACGGAATGGGAGCATCTGAAAGAAGAAGTAGAACAAGATCTTCTGTGTATGCTTGCTTGTATTATAAAAGTGACCCAACCTCAACAGAAAAGACTTTTATTTGCTCTCGTGTGTAATAATTAAGCATCAGCCATAATTTAAAAACCCATGGTGCTCTGTGGTCAATCTCAAATTGCACCGCTTTTAACAAAAGATGCATTTTTTTACCAGACGTGCATCCTTTTTATTTACTAGTCACACATGAGAGTAATATTATTTCTCCTTCAGTCTTTATGGTAGTGGGATGGATGTAGTTTTGGGGCCTTCAGTCACCTTAATACATCCCTACTTGTAGTAAAGTGCCGTCTTATTTTAATAAATGAAGACGAATGATATAGCAGTGCTTCACTCGCTGATCCAAACTCCTCATATCCTGTGCAAACCCTATTCACGGAGGCATAGGCTTCCTATAATGCAATAAGAGCTCGTAGAAATGACTAGAGATGTATGAGGTCCTTCTTTAACGTCCCCGCTCAGTCTGGCTGGAGATATTATCAAGATTTGTATCCTACTCATCTTGCCGGAATGGAGCTCTTGAGAATTAATGCCGACGATTACTTCTGTTCTAGGGTGGTTGTGGGGCATCAGAGGCCCAGATTACATTAATATGACAGAGCGAAGTGCGATTATGAAAGCTAAAGGGTACGAGGAGTAAGCAAACTCTTACGAAGATCATTTTACATAAACAACCGACACATTCTTTAAAGGTCTCCCGACATAATCCTGTAGTTAACATACCCCTGAGATGTTATACAGGCTTTAATAATGTGTTACTCATGGAGTGATGACAAGTTCAAACTGTGCTCGGTGTAAATGGCATTGTCTCAATTGTCAAGTTTGTTTTTAGTGTGTTGTCTCACTACTCCCACTTCTAAATAATCTTTGAGGGTGTTGAGCCACCACAAACCATCTGAACACCCTGAGTAAATCTGGGTCTCAGTTTTACAAATCTCTGGAACTGAATTGGGCCACATAAAGATCATTGACTGTTTTTCATGGTTAGTCCTCATTACTAGCATGTTCTGATTTGTATTTTGTATACTGTAAAAATTTTTAGTGCCAAGTGGGTGTGGAAAAGGGCTTGTTTATTTACCCTTGTAACCTGTCCATTCTTGCGTCTTGACCACTGATGGATTCTTGTCATTATTAAAGGAAAAAAATCCATATTTACTTACATCCTTTGGCTTCAGGCGTTTAATGATGCAGCTGTTTAAATAAAAGGTTCGTATTTACCGTTATGACTCCACCTCAGGATGTCTGATGTAATTAACCTTATTGCACATCAAGACCAAAGGGTTTCACAACTAAGTACATACTGTAGGTGAACAATCTAATACTGTCAAATTGTGAAACAGACAAGGATGGGCCGCTGCCTATACAGTAAATTCTCCAGAAGGTTTTTAGCCTAATGTATTACTTTAATTTTCCCAAACACTTTGTCTTTTTTAGGGTCATGGTAAGTCCTGAGCCATCTGTAATCTACGGGTGCAGGAATACACTCTGAACCACACTACCCACATTAGTGCAGTTTACAGAGTTTAGCCCAACGACCAGAATGTTTTAAGAAGTGGGTAAGAACCAAAGTACATGTTGAAGATCAATGGAGACATGCCACACATGCAGAAGCCAGCAGTATGAACTACTATGCATAATTTATTGACAAAGTGCTCATGCAAATGCTTAAAAAACACATTACTAGTCATATCAAGTGGTCAAAATATTGCAGACATAAGGATTTGGGGTTGACTGTCGTCCTGACTTCAATCAGATGCCACCTACATAAACAGAAGTTGTTTGCAAGGGTTGTCAGAAGAAAGCATTTTGCTTTCAGAGACCAATGACATCAAGCACCTACAGTACCAAAACTGGGACAGTGTTCTAGAGATTAAAATAGAATAGCCATGCAGAAAATTAATTCATCTTTACTTTGCATTGTTGTGGGGTTTCTGATGGCCTTCGACATCTTGTTGGTACATCATATATATGTATTGGTGACTCCCAAGTACCAGCAGATATTAGGTAAAAATCTGACTGCCTCAGCCCGGAATCGTAAACCAGTCTTTGGTTGGATCTTGATTGGAAATCACAGTTCAAAATCAAAACAAAAAGGAATCACTGACTACAGAATCATGGTGTGCTGTGGGCATCAGTCACCTAACCCAAACCCCATAGAAAACCTATGGAAGAAACTGAAATTAAAGTGTCCATTAGCTGAGACCTCAAAATCTGTCAAGTTTCAGCATGAAGGAAAGATCTAAGATCTCTTACTATATATTCTTCTCTCTTGTTAAGCATTATATGAGACGATGCTTAGCTGTTATCTTAGTAAAACAAGTCTGCACAAACGGTTGTGACTGTGGTGAATGGTGGCGCGACCATACATTAAAGAAAAATATTTAACTTATATAATAAGATTTAGATTTTTTTCTCCATCAATACATTGATTAAGACTTTTGGTGGCAGTAAAACCCTTTAATTATTGCTTGATTATTTCCTTTATGAAATACACTCACCTGATCCATGGGAAGTGTTGCGTAAATACCTGTTGTACAGGATGTCCCACTCCCCTTTCGCCTACACCGAACCTTTTAGGATGTGATCTGCTCTGACATAGCCTTTATAACGTCATGAATGGTAACGTCCAGGATTTTTAACCTGTCATTACCTGTACAGTGACATGCACTCTGAAACAGAGAGGTGGTGGCTGTACAGCAGGTCATGTGTGTTGGGTAAAGGATTCAGAATCACATAAACAGGTTTCCTGTATCCTGACCCACTTGCAGGAAACATAGATGTTGGAAAATTCTTGAGTATTCATTTAATGAGCTGGTGTATTGAGACAGGTGTGCTAGAACAGGAAAACAATACAACATGAACTGCATAATGACTAAATAATCAAGTTTGGGACATGCTGTTGTAATTCTGGACATTCTGTTTACCTCACCACACCTGATTTCACCTGCTGGCCTAAAGCTGAAAAAAAAACGCAAAGCACATTGGTTCTAGGGTCAGTACTGGGTTGTTTTAACTGACCTATGTTTTTTGTTAATTCTCCTCAGTTATACTGATCACCTTATCCTAGTCATAGTCACAGGGGTCAAGCTCACCTGTAAACACTGGGTTAAAGACATTAATACTTTGGACAGGGCACCAATTCTTTGCAGGGCTTCACCTCCTGGTATCATAACACACACACACACACACACACTCACACATGTATTGCAAATGTATTGATCCCTCTAAATTGTGTGTGTGTTGCCCTGACTGAGACGGATTATCTCCCTGTCCAGGCATGCTTTGCATTCCATTCGCACAGCGACCCTAACCATGGTGTAGTGGTAGTGCAATTAACTGAACTAACACTTGAATGAATAATGCACTTTTCTTCCCTCCTTAATGACGTCTCTGCTTCAAGACGTGCTAATTCACAGGCTGTGTTCCAAACATCCCCATGGAATGTTATAGGGCACTACTTAGGGCGCGGCTGCCCTTATTTAAGATCTAACCTAGTGCACTTGGTTAGGGATTGGTGCTGGGTTTGGGTACCCTACATTAGTCTGAGTTCCAGGACGGAGCTGAAGGAGGAGCTGTCAAAAGTTTTAAGTCGGGAGAGGTTCCGCGACCAGGACTAAAGTTTACTCACACCGCGGAGACCTGTTACAGGAATGGAATAATCCAGGTCTGGACCGAGAGACTTTCGTAAAAAGCGCTGAAATGAATGAAATGGCAAGAATGAACAAGATTGGATTCCTTTTTTCTTTACTGGTTTCCTTGGGCTGGTGTTCGACTCAGGAACGGAAAGGTAAGAAATGCACAGTTCTGTAGACTACCTACTGGAGCCGGACCAGTGTGAATGTATATAGTCTACCTACTGGTCCCGGACCAGTGTGAATGTATATAGTCTTAACTACTGGACCCGGACCAGTGTGAATGTATATAGTCTAACTACTGGACCCGGACCAGTGTGAATGTATATAGTCTTAACTACTGGACCCGGACCATAGAAAATGTATGTAGCCTATATACTGAACCGAACCAGTGTGTATGAATGTATGTAGCCTGTTTACTGGACCGGACCAGTGTGAACGTATGTATGTTGCCTATATACTGAACCAGACGAGTGAGAATGAATGTTTATATCCTGTTTACTGGACCGGACCAGTGTAAATGAATGTATGCAGTGTACATAATGGACCGGACCCTTGAGAATGTATGTATGTAGCCTATATACTGAACCGGACCAGTTTGAATGACTGTATATATCCTGTTTACTGGACCGAACCTGTGTGAATACACTCCCAGTCAGACGGCGCACATTCACTGGGTATTTAAAAGGTTTTGCATGTCTGTGTTCATAATGTATGACTTGCTCAGGGTATGAATGAACAAATTCAGGTAATATAAGCCTGTTACCAATTTCTAAGTTCTGCTTTATGGTTGGAGACAAGTTACAAGTTACTGCTGGTCAGGTTGAGTCAAGGGAATGTCAGTTGCCAAGAGAATGCTGAATTGCCCATTAAACCAACTTTACCGCAGTCCAGTGGTTCATGATTCATGAGTTTATTGTTTTGAAGATACAGTGCATGTATTTATATATTTAAAGTTTAAGTGTATATCGTAATACATTGTTTATGGCTTATATGGCTTATATGATTGGTTCATAGATAGATTTGTGTGCAGGTAATAGACACTTACTGTATATTCAAATGACAAAAACCAAATATAAAAATGTAATTTTAGACTTTTAGAGCATGTACACAATGCACTGATTTGTGCTTTTAGGGCTTATAAAATTTTTAAGTTGGTAAATTTATGGTTTAAATATATAAATGTTAAGGGGGCAAATTCGTGTCTTCTAGCAGATGCCTATGATTTAAAAGGCATGAAAGTTGGTAAACACACATGCTTATATGTTGTGTTGGTGAAAGACGTGTATGTTCAGGGTATAAGTGCATTTATTAAGGTGATACTTGTAGTAAATTCGTTCAACAACAAAATACACATTTCATTTCATTTTAGGCTATGAAAGCCTATACAGCATTTCTGTTTTGTGGCTATAAAACCTTCTAATGTATTAATACTCCTGGAATGGAAATGTCTGTTTAGACTGCAAAAGCATGCATCAAGGTCTGTGCTGAGATTGTAGAACTGACAAAGGGTGAAATATGTGTATGTTTAGGGTATTCAAGTCTGTTCAGGACTTCTTATAGAGCCTCTTTGAGAATAAAAGTCTGTTTACGGTTTAAAAACATGTTCAGGTAATAGAAGCACAAGTTTAGGTAAAATAAAAGTCGGAGAATAAATAAAACATAGTAGGCAATTGTTTAAAGTCTGTCTGTGGTGTACAGTTATTGGTGTTTGCTGTATGCATATTTGAGAACAGGTAAAACAACCTTGATGAGCTTGATAAAAAGAGCTTTATGTTTAATTGTGTTTATAAACATTTGTGCACAGGTCATGAGTATCTGTGCCCAGGTTAAAAACATTCGCTGCTATAAATGTGTTGTTTACTGTTCATTGTTAGATGTGCCTCAAATGTAGAAATGTTTAAATACAGGTTTAAATCCACTTCACTTTTCCTGTGCCTATGATTGAGCTCTAAATTGTGCACACTAATAGTGCTTGACTTTAGCTTTATTTTAAAACCTGTATTTTTGTTTCTTATTGCACTTTTTATAATATTATTAAATAATATTTATAAGTTACTTTATATTTTTTTCTTAGCTTTACATCTCTTTACATCTCTCTGGCTTTAATTTCATGTTTGTTTAGTTGTAACTATATTTGCAAAAAGCATTTTTGAGGTTCTAGGATCTCAGGAATGCTTTTAATGCTTTTAATTTTTCTTTATGTAAAGCACTTTGAATTGCCACTGTGTATGAAAGGTGCTGTACAAATAAACTTGCCTGGCCTTGCCTTCACATTCTGCACTTACGCGATAAAACCCAGTATTTAGTGTTGAACCCAGTAAATAGCTTATATTCATGGCTAAACTGGTTAAATAGTTTGTATTCATGGGTAAACTGGTTAAATAGTTTGTATTCATGGTTAAACTGGTTAAATAGCTTATATTCATGACTAAACTGGTTAAATAGTTTGTATTCATGACTAAACTGGTTAAATAGTTCGTATTCATGACTAAACTGTTTAAATAGTTTGTATTGATGGTTAAACTGGTTAAATACTCTAAGTTAAGCAGTTTAGTGGAGCGCGAGACTCCTCGGTGATGCGGGCAGGCTCGTGCGCGTGGGAACAGCGCGAGACGTTCAGTTTCTCACAGAGCCGCTGAGCTGATGTCACTCAGTATTAGCAGATGTAGCTTTGCGGTTTGTGTCCGTCTGTTTCTGACTGAAAGTGTTTATGTTTCCACGTTGTTGGTAAAACGAGTTACCAGAAAGGAAACGACGCGTTTTTTATCATTTCGACTCATTTTATTAAAAAAAAAAAAAAAAAACATGACCGCGATGAGACTTCGCGCTTTAGCTAAACGAGTTAGCTTTACTCTCGTTGCTACGCAACCGTTTGAAACGTGAGGGAACGTTACACAACTCGCTTCTGTTTACATTCGGAATTTTGTCCTAAAATCATTATTTATTTGCTTAAAGTTTTACAAACTTAACTGTTCTTTTTACAGAACGTTAGTAAAAGGTGCTTGGTTTACCCAAATTTAAAAGTAATATTTGCGTTTGACTTGTCCCATCTTGTCATTGACAAACTCCAAGTAAGACCTCATAAAATACAGTGGATTCACCCATTATTTGGGTAGTTTATCCCATTATTCGTGTCATATCCTCTTAATCTCTGTCCAGTTATATTGTGAGCATGTGTAAAGTGCCATATTCAGGTTTTTCCACAGATGATTTATGAGGTTTAAGTCTAAGCTCTGGCTGGGCCACTAAAGGACATTCAGAGACTTGCTCCTTTGGTTCATTGTCATGTTGGTAAATGAACTGCTGCCCCTGTCTGGATTTGTGAGAAGAGCATCTTCTTTTGGTTCTACGTACATCACCACTGTGTACTAAAGACTTAAGACAAATTGACAATATACACTTTTCTGATAGAAAAGTGTATAATGGCAGCCATTCTGTACCATTTATACTAAGACACAGCTAGATTAGACACTTATAGATGTAAACAAGAAGCTTTGCTTGAGCGTTCCTTCTAAACTAACCACTACGTCCCTCACCTAAGTCAAAGTGTAAGGCAAAATATGGAGTAGATATTGGCCTGTGCCGTTAATTGGCCCATGTGATGCCGCTTACTGCTGTTTGCTTAAAGTATTATAATAATTCGGTGTGTTCGTCTGGTGAACCGAGGGGTGTCCTGCATGTAAACAATGGCCTGTGCCAATATTGACAGATGGGACACATACAAATCAGATCATTACAGTCTGGTTCCTCTGTTGGCTGGCTGCTTTAATGCAGAGTTTTGTCCGTGCCAGGAATTACCTTCTGCTTTATTTAAAGAAAGACTTTTTTTCCTGGCTGTTACTTAGACACTGGTTTGTGCTGTTGGTGACCGGTATTTCTCAATGAAGTTTTTTTGCTTTATTAAAATTCTACAAATTGTTGTGCTCATTAGTACAGAATCCTAAATTGTGAATCATATAAAACAAAGATTCTCAAAGTCTATCAGCCATGAACCGACTTCATTGATTGAGAAAAACATGGATCCATCTTGTTGAAAATACATTTGTATTTGACGAGTAGTGAAGCAGAAAAGCTTTTGCCTTGTCATTTTTATTTCCTGATTGCAACAATGACGAAACCATAGGCTCTGTAGCATCTGTGAGCACATATGTACTGAACAGTAGTAGTTGAACCCCCTCTTGCAAAGATGATGATCTGCTCACTGATCACAAGCTGCAGTTGGTTGACACTTGTCTAGGACAAGTATTATTTTTTTATACGATATAGACATAAGCAATGACTAAAAGTCAAACACATCCAATTGAAGTGAGATTTAGTGATAGCCAAATTAGTTATATAACCATAGCAGTTAATCAAGTCCTCATGGTGCTGGACTGATTCATATAAATGGTTACATGTTGTTCAGTATTTCTGTTTTCAGCCTTTATATACCACTATAGCAAAGTTTACACTGTAATTATCCAATAATGTAATGACAATCACTGTCTTATCACTTATTTATATTAACGTTTATAAAGAAATTTATACAATACTGCAGTCTGTAACAGGACAGACCAGAGTCCAGGCCAGTGTCTCAAAGATCAGAGAATAATTGTCTCTTCATTCCCCACTGAAGGTTAGTAATGAATGCAGCTAAGGCAAAGCTGGAGACTGTTTAGTCTTATATTTACTTTGTTGTCCTTGGTGAGGTGTTTTATCAGTTACAGAACAACTGTTTGCAGTAAGCTTTTAATCCTCACGTTCTGTTTAGGTCAAGATGACTCGTTTTAAATGTTACTAAAAATAAAGCAGCACTAAAAATGATTGGTCCCGAGTAAAACTATGGGTGGCAGGTTGCTATACTTGACATCTTTAGAATGTCAAGTATAAAAATGACTCCTCAAAGATTTTTTATAGATATTAATTGAGAAGATATTATAAATAAGACTTAGATAGTAATATATTTGCTCCAGTGATTAATATATGAATGAATGGTCTGAATTGTCTAAAGCTTTGAGATGTTGTTTTGTGGTATGTGGTGATTCTGTGTTTGTTTGATCCAGTTGGGTGGACCCAACAGGCTGAAACACTCAGGCTGTAAGAACACATTTGTCAGCAAGAAAACCAAGTGCACAATAAAGTGTATCTAGCACTGTGTGATGCTGCTGTTACTAAACCGGGGGGTGCGACCGGGGGGTCGGTGGTGATAAAACGTCTGCTTATTCAATACGTTTACAAACAACCAAAGTTTTTGTTAAAGCCGTAGCGTTTTATAAAAGCAACAGAAATGCTTTGGTAAGCAGATTAAACAAGTGAAGCTTCTGCCTGCCATGACCAGCCTTGCGTCCAACCCCATGTTTTCTCAATCCTAACAAATTGCTAGTGTTTAAAGACCGATCTCCCAAATATTTCAGGATGACTAAACAAACCAGACGGCACTAGGAAGGCACTTGCTCATGAGCCAGCTGTGTGCGAGGCGCATGTGAAGAGCTTTAAAAGGCAAGATGTATTAGTGCAACCTTTAGTTTTTCTGCACAATTTATGTAGACGCGGTTGTTGTTCCTGCCTCGCTTCCTGGGTGCCTCTATTTGGACTTTTTTGGAATCTGTATATGCAGCTTTTCTGGAGGACAAGGCAGATGTTTTTGTTCTTCGTGGCTTCTTCATCACATGCTTATTATACAAAACCACCCAAGCATTATTTCCAACACTGACACCAAGTAAGCTTTAATGCCTACCTGCAAAACCTTTCTCTAACTAAAAAACCATGATCTCATCAGCAGGTGAGATAATGAACATAACAACTCCGACCGGTTTCCCAAGACTCTGGACTTTCAATGTAGAATCACAGCTGGTAATGCAATTTAATCCTTCATCAACCTGGACAATACTCTGTTGACCAGGTATTATTCCAAAGGCCAGAGAAATAATCAGCTCTAATTTCATTTACAGGGAGGTCATTACTCAGAGTCATGTTAAGCTGTTGTTGGCCTGCAGGATTGGCTCGGTATCAAATCTAATTTTCAATTTTTTAATAGCAGTGGAACTTTGGAAAGACCTCAAAATTTAAGATTTTCATTTGTTAGTTAACCGAAATGCACGTTTTTGGTTTTGGGAACATTGAAATGTATGCACTGGCAGACACGTTCATCCGAAGCAATTAACATTTCAGACAGTCCAATCTAATACAGTCAAAACCGGGAAACGAAGGGCTAGATGTACAAAGATGATAAAGGTGAGGTTAAGCAAACCTGAGCAATCTGTCACTGCATTCTGCATCTGGCGTTTCAGTGAGTCTGTAGCTTATCACGCAGTTTGCTCCTGCCTAGTAATTGTGCTCTGCAGAGTTGGAAAACTGATGTAAAATAGTAAAAAATCAACCATAGAGTCATGAAAAATGATCTATTTGTATCTAAATCTGCATTTGAATTTTAGTCTGGAAAATTTTTCATGTTTTGTTTTCAAATTAAGTCAATTTAGTTCTGATTAAGGTGCCAGAATAAGACATTGATACGACTCAAAGCCAGATATCAGCTTCATAAGCTTTGTAAAAGGCAGATCCGTACACAAGCGATGTTAAAACCACAGTTATCCTGTGCTGTTGTTTCAAGAGGACACAATACAAAAAAAAGCGAAAAATTAAGACTTTTTAATCTTTTTCTACAATTTACGCAAGTGATCCAGCATTTAGTCAGACGGGTTGATAATCAGTTGGAATCACATTTCCTCATTAAGATTGAAAAGCCATCAGTGGCCCGGCTTCCTACAGTAATGGTCAAAGACGCTTTCATCCTACCAGCCTCCGACTTAAGGGATTTAAATTTATTTAGCTAATAATGATGATCATGGGAAACACATTAGTCTTTTGGTCTTGTTTTCAGATGAGGTTTCGATTTGATGACGAACTTTTTAGCTGTCATTTTCTCTGACCAGAAAATAAAATCTGACATTGTAGAAATGGATAAATATTCTAGAAATTTGATATAGACCTTGTAATTGTAACTTGTATTGGTTAATGGATCAACACATTTTTCTTGTTAATGTAAGATTTTTATTTATTATTCTGGATGTTTTCTCATTTTCATCACGTCTTAATTACACTTGTATACTCAGTCATATTCACAACTCTCACACTCACTGTTCAAAGAAGGCTGCAACCTAGCACTCTTTTAATATGTTTAAGCTGTTGACCGCTTCTTTTCTCCAGACAGTCGCATTGCTCTTGCGGTGACGAGGAGGTGAATTTCCATCCAGTTTTCCACTGTTCCATTGAGTGTTATGTAGAATTCCTGACCAGGCCAGCGGGACAACCTAAACTCAAAACCAGTTTCTAAAGTAGTCAACTGGGTAATTGCATTGCATTAGACCTTTGTGCCACCTGAACAACCAGAATATTTTTTTTAAAGCATTTAAACATTGCTTGCAAAATGCATCCGTTAGATTACAGTTTGGCAGGCTCATAAGGGATGCAAATTGCTTTATGTGAAAAAGAAAAGCACATGAAATTTTTCTGCTTGTGGTTGCAGATGACCAGCCTTTCAGTTTTTTGAGTGTGTGTGTAAACTGAACCCATAATTCAGATGTGGTCAGACTGACTCTTGTCAGCCCAAATGTACCCATGAATGAATTTGCCTGTTATGTACTCGCCTTAAAAAACTCTAAATCAGTTTTATTTTTATAGCTCGTTTTACAGTTGAACAAAATCCCAAAGCTTTACAGAGTTCCTGCTTCAAAACCAAACCAATAAGCAAGGGCAACAGAGGCAAGGAAACATCTAAATGTTAAAGGAAGAAACCTGGAAAGGAACAAGAGTCAAAAGCAAAGTGTAATCATTTAGCAGCCCGGGTTATATTCTGAAATTTAGTTAAGATTAAAAAAGTAAGGCAAATTGTGGACATTTTAGTATAATTTTAGTGTCATGTGGTGTCTTGATGTTACGTCCAATGGGATTCACCACAAAATGACATGATATCCAGCAGTCCAGCAGGAATGACTGGTTGAGGAACAGCAGTAGAACCTTTAATGTGGTTTGGTTTTAATAGGGAGGGGTTCCAAAACATTGTTCCAGAAACATTACATGTTCCAGAAACAGTTATATGTGAACATTTTTAAACGCTCAACAGTAATTGAAATGAAAACTAAAGATTTAATTAAATCTCAGTTTGCTTCTCTGACTACATTTTATTCCACAATCATCAAAAGTCCCAAGTTTCCAGTCACATGTTTACCGTGTTACTTTTACTTTGCTGAGTTAATTGTTGACCATTTCTTATAATGTAACTGACAGATTGAAGCCCGCTGGGATTCAGATTCTCTTTCTTAGAGAGTTAAATAGCGTTCCACTCAAATGAAGTAAACAGTTATGAATGAATGTTATTTAAATGCTGCCTCCAGATGTTTTGTTTATAGATTCACCTACGCGCTCGAGCCTCCGGCTGTCGAGTAAACAGAGATGGTCAGTGCCACGTGTACCACATCTGGTCATTTTTGTGATAATTTATCTTTAAATGTAAACAGGGTTAATGCACTGGTGTCTCGAAATGCTGGAAAGGTCACCGTGTTAAAACGAACCAAAACACTGCTGATTTATACTGTATCTCTTTGCTTTGCTGTACACATCATACTATTTATGCACATTTTGCAATGCAGTGATGATTGACCATGCTTCGTGTATGCAAATATTATTGGACAGGTCTGGACAGACATAAATCTGAGCCTTCAACAGCTGATATTCTGTTGTTTCTGGTCCCTAAATCACAGTGTTGCTATAAAGATGAGTAACTAATTTTGTTTTTTAATTCGTGATATTGGTGCATCACTTTGATGTTGTGGGTAGCGCTGTCACCTCACAGCAAGAAGGGTCTGGGTTGGCCTGGGTTGACTGTGGACTGGGTTTCCCGGCTGGGTGGCATGGGTCATTTCTGTGTGGAGTTTCCATGTTCCTTCTGCGTCTGTGTGGGTTTCCTCCGGGTGCTCTGGTTTCCAAAGACATGCAGTCAGGTTTACTGGAGCTACTAAAAAGGCCTTCAGTGTGAGTGTGTGTATGTGCTTGTCTACTCTGTGATGGACTATCTGGGGCTTATAGACATTAACTCGATTAACTTATGCTGTTCAAATTATTTGTTCCATATTTTAAAATGTCTGTTTTTCTGCATTTGGTCTTATTTTCTTCTCTCACCGCCTCCTCCACAGCTTGGTTTCCATCATTTATTTTTAAATATGTTATCGGAGCTTTCTCTCAGCTCTGCCCCCATCTCTCAGAGGTACGATTGTCAAAAACGCTGCAATCCCGAGACAGCCCTTAAGGATTACTCGGGTCTGATGGCTCTCCCGGATGCTTGTTTTTTTCTATGCTGAAGCACATCTGCAGAAGTGCTTGGAGTCGAGAAGTCAAGTGAACCACTGGAGAGAACAGTTGGACCTCCTGCTAAACTATTGAGCATTCATCTAACCTGGCACTAATCCTCTCTTCCTGTGATTCTAAATGCAGCTTTATATTTGACTGAGAACAATGGGGCGGGGTGTGAGGGGGTGTGGGGGGGATCTGGTGCTCTAATGTGGCTGCTAAAAGCCTGGTTTGACTGCTAGTTTCAAGTTCCATGATGTTTTTGCCATTTGCTGTTATGAAGTGCTCCTGACACTCTGACCGCTCCACTGTCGGTAATGACACTGAGAGGATTTGGAAACGACAAGAATCGATTTGGCTCTGCACTCCAGGATTCTCCAAAGAGATCTGGTTCCTCTCTGTTGCCATTCTGGTTTCTTTTATTTCTGAAAAACATTCGTCTAATTGGATGGACGGTAAATAGAATCTGAAGCAGACGTGCAGTATTAGTGGGGTTTTGGTGTCAGACATATTCAGCGTTCAGCCTGTAAGCTAACAAACAGATTCTCGACTTATTCAAGTCTACATAAACAGCTCTAGTTCCACAGTTTACCATCTATACAACATGGCCTTAAGTAGGCGGACACCTGACACCTCCACCCCTGTTAATAGGAGAGCATTCTGGGCATTTTGTGTATTTGGATATTTGGACTGGCTCACAATCAGCATTCCAGTTCATCCCAAAGGACTTTGGAGTTCCTCCACACCAAGCAAGTCAAACAATGTCTTTATAGACCGTCCGTTGTGCACAATGGCACAGTCATGCTGACACTGAAAAGGGCCGTCCACAATCTGTCCCCAGTTTGACTTATTCTTAAGGTTTATTGTATTAAATAAGTCATTCTGGGAGACATTTAACACAAATTAATATTATAATAACATTATGTTTGCTGAAAATACCGAAAACCTTGATTTTGAAAGTCAGTTTCATTAATCAGGAGTTTGTTATGAAAGTGATCGTGCTATTTAAACCCCAAACAAGTGGTCATGATCCAGTCATTCAACTCTGAACATGGATCAGTGACAGGGCCTGGGTTTGATTCCCTGTCCACGCAACTAGGGTCCTATCTGTTAGTTTGCATGTTCTCTTTAACAGTCCAAAAACACACAGTCAGGTCAATTGGAGCTACTTAAATTGCCGTATGTGTGTGTGTGTGTGTGTGTACTGTGATGGATTGGCAACCTGTCCAGGGTGTTTCCAATGAATTCTACACATCACAACCCTGACCAGGATAAAGTGGTGGTAAAACAGACTGTGATGAATGAATGAATTTGACAGTTTTAGTTTGACATTTTGCTGTAACAAGCCAATAAAAGGTGAAAAAACGAGCTGCTCATAAATTTACAGTATCATCCTCAGTGGTACATCAGGTTACCCAGCGGAAGACTCCGTTGTTTGGAAACATGGGAATGTGGAACGTCTCCTAAAACCTAAAATAGTCACAGGTTGCAGCTTTAGTGCGTTTCCATTATAAAACGGGCCGCTGGGATGGAAAGCGACCTTGGAATTCAGTCTGGAAAAAAAAGAACACTTTCCCATCGTTTCCTTTCCGTCTCATTAGTGCGGGTTCATTTGAGCGGTTTCGTCGTGACTCCGTGTTCGTTTAACAGACTCCATCTCCTCTTTGTGATATAAACCAATTATAATCCGTCGTCCTGGAGTTTCAGTTCTTATTTCAGATTTATTGTCTGGGGCTGAAATCCGTCTAATGTGATGGTGAGATTTGTTCCAGCGTGACTGTATACGGGCTCTGCTGTGCATATAACACGAACAAATATTTGACTAAAGTAATTGAGCAAACGAGGCCAGTTGTTCTCTGCAGTATGAAGACGTTTCATACTGGATCAGCTGTAATTACTCATATTTGTTTTTACTTAGTCACCAGATGCAGGTGAAGTCAAATGTTTACATACACTTGTAGGGACGAGATGTCCCGCTCCTAAACCACAGGCAATAATATGGACCTGCAGCTATATCAGCCATCATCTCTTCTAGAAGGTGCATTGACACTGCTGTTGGACAAGACGTCCTGGCTTTCAATCAACATTTCAGTTCATCCTAGAGGTGTTCACTGGGGTTGAGTTCAGGGCTCAGTTGGTCAAACCAGTTTGACAAGTGAACCTCCTTTCTTGCATGGGGACACACTAGTTCTGGAACAGAATAGGGCCTGCATGTGGACCAAACAGATGGATGGATGGATGGATGGATGGATGGATGGATGGATGGATGGATGGATGGATGGATGGATGGATGGATGGATGGATAGATAGATAGATAGATAGATAGATAGATAGATAGATAGATAGATAGATAGATAGATAGATAGATAGCGAAATAATAAAAACAATGTGAAGAACAACATTCAAATAACAGTACAGATACAGAAACTGAACATACACAACAAGACCTTTAAGGTACCTGTATTTTACATATATTGGATAGCTGTGGCAAACACTCAATCATTGGGAGGGGTGTCCACATACTTTTTTGTCCATGTGGTGAGCAACATACTTCAGTTGAGGTAAAGCAATGTTTGTAAAGCAGGGACTCTTTTCTTGTATGGTGGCCTCTGTACTCATGGTAATATAAAGCTTGCTTGACTGTGGACAGTGACACCTGTGTTCCAGCAGCTTTTAAGACATAGCATCACCAGTGGTGTTTTTTCTATTACGTCTGAACATGTGGACAGATTTCTTCTTAGCATAGGGTCACAGTTTTTGACTCCTTACTATCTGTATTTTGATCATTGTTTATGATTTGAGGAGCTGAAGTTGCTTAGAAATGGTTCCACAATCCACTTTCTGGAATCTAAACACAGCTCATCAGACTTTCTCTCATTGTAATGCTCATGAGTTCCGTCCAGTGGCTTTTGTGTCCCACTGCTTTCATTTAGACTTGCTGGAAAGTGACGTTTCTGTGGTATATTTAGCAACCGTTGGAGAAAGAAACACAGCAGGACACAAACACACACACACACACACACACTCTTTCACACAGATACACACACACACATTCATTCTCATCCTCAAATACACTCTCACACACAGTCTCATTTTCTTACACTTTCACAAACACTCTTTCACACACAAGTGCACACGCCCATTCTCACACAGCCTCTCACATTCTCTCTCTTACACACACACACACACACACACACACTATTCCACTCGCTCGAACTTACACACACATACAATCACAAACACATTATTGTGTAAGAGAGTTTGAGATTGTGTGTGTTTTTGTGTACTTTGTGAGTGTGTGTAAGAGAGAGATAATGAATGTGAGCTGCACTCTCAGTGTGTGTGAGTGTGTTTGGTTTGGTTTCTGCGCTCCTGTCTCACTGTACTCTTCTGTTCCTTCTGATTCATCTCTTTCCAACTGCGTCTCTGAAAGAAGCCCATATTTGAGCAGCAACCTGAGCTCAGATTTGGATGAAAAGTGCAGCAGAACTCAGTGAGGATGGAAGAAAGTTCTGGCCCAACACCACAGAGTTCATGTATTTATTTAAGGAGCTGCTTTTGTCCAAAAGAAACTCGCAAGCAAGACGGAATCCAGTCTCAGAGCTGCTAATGATAGAGAAGCAACTTTTCCACCAACCTAACCAGAAAGTAAAAAAGGTTTTATAAGTGTATTTTTATGCATTTTACTCCATTTTCTCCCAATTTAGCGAAGCCAATCCACTGCCGAGGACCCTATGGCATCCAAAAAGGGTGTACATTTGCCTGACACACTCCCTCTGACGTGTGCACAGTCCACCAATCGCTTCCTGTTCTCCCATACATCGATGGATAATAGAGCCACGCCCCACGCACGATCTTTGCGCTCATCCACTTTCTGTACAGGCCCACTGGGCAACCAAGGTCTTTACACAGGGTTGAAAAACCCGCCCCAATTATGTCTGCTGGAGGGTTGCAGAGCCGAGATTCGAACCCGGGAGCACAAAATCTCTGCTCAGATAAAAACTTGGCATCCTTATGGTGTCCAAGAAGGGTGACGCAAGGAGGGATATTCCAGATGGTCGACTGTGCTATCGACCATCTGGGCTCCTACACAGATTGGCTGTGTTTTTCAGGAGGAATGGTCGAGGGGATTCCTCATTACTGCTGCAATAGTCATCTCAATTATTGCAGTTGGTTAAGGTGCTAGCACAGAGATGGTGAATAACGGATAGCAGTGCGTGACTCTCTGTACACGATGCTGCTCTCCGGCAAGGTGAAAAGAAGCAGGCAGGGACAGCATGTCTGAAAAATCATGCTAACGTGAAGTTGTACACAAATTTTCTGAAATACATTCTTCTTGTCTTGTATTTAGTACTTTTCACACTATCAGATCCCGAAACACCCCGGTATGGTACCTGTATTTTATAATATTTGATGTTGCAATCTGGAACTCGTATGCTGGTGTTTTATGACCGAGCTGGAGGAGAACCTGTCAAACACGTGTCAGGAAAGATAAATGGATCTGCTTTAGTTTTCCTCGTACCCAGAAACTCTCGTCTTGTGTTACCATCCAGTTTTCCCACCTTCCTTGAGATGGGTGACGATAAGGATCTGAGATTCTCTTACCGTGGGGTTTGCTTTTCCCAGCCTGAGGCGTCCGACGTGTGAGAACAAGCTACGGCTAAGGCAGTTTCTGCATCTTTAAACTTGTCATTACAGAATTTAGCTATTGTGTTTGCTGTAGGATGCAGTTATTGCTTTAACCACATTAAGAAATTATTTTATTTTTATTGGGTAGCTTGTGAATAGTAAAACTAATTTAAATCCCGGTAGTGAAAGGATGTAACTGCCATTTTTATCTATTAATCTCCACTTAATCACACATAATGATGAAGTGAAACCTGTTTGTAGGGTTTTTAAACATTCAGAAACTGAAATCTCTTACTCACAAAGGTATTCCGAGCCTTTTTTGAACAATTTGTTGAAGCGAACAAATTAGAACACAATTTTTCGGACACAAGCTTTTCATACCTGGATTTTATCCCGTGGAATTTATCCCATTCTTCATTGTGTCAGATTGAATGGTGATTGTCTGTGCCATCTTCAGGAAGTCTGGGCTTTGGCTGGGCCAGTCAAGGACCTTTAGAGACAGTCAGCACCTTAACCAGACAGAAACCAGACACTTCTCAACACAAAGAAGACAGATATTGACTACTGCCAGATACGATCGGGACACATTTGAGATGGATGGCGACGAACTGGAAGTTGTAAAGGACTTCAACCTACTCAGAGCGTTGATCACTCAAGATGCTGAAACGACAACGGAAATCAGACGGAGAATAGGTATGGGGAAATCAACAATGAAGTCACCGGACAAGGTCTTCAAATCGAGGAACATTTCACAGTTGACGAAAATACGCCTTGTACATAGTTTGGTCTTCTCTGTGGTAACGTACGGATGTGAAACCTGGACGATAAAGAAACAAGACAGAAGAAGAATCAACGCCTTCGAAATGTGGTGCTGGAGAAGGATGTTATCAATTCTGTCAGTAAAATACCAGAACGGCTCCACTGAGACTCGAACCTGCTAGGCTTGTGCATAAGGTGACTGTGCCAGTTTAACCCCTGAAGAACATGTTCAGAACATGACTAACCTCTCATGGTGGAAGTATGTCATGATTCAGACACCTGTGCATACCCAGCATGCCTTTTGTGGACTACGCAAGGTCTTTCTTGCTTCATCACACAGTCAGATTCCAGGGAAAAGGTTTTGCTTCAGTGCTTACTCTTACTAATACTGATCAAGCTAATTCAAGAATTCTTCAGTATTCTGTAGCGTCCAGTCTGCTGAAGGAACAAGAGGACCAGTGTGAGATAAACCTACCAGATAGCATTGCTTTCAATAGTATCAAGACTGAAGCTAATACAGTCAGACAGAAGAAGTGCTGTTACAGAACTGGAGCTGTGTTTGGTCTAAAAATGAGTGTCAGTGCTGCCAAGATGAGACTCGACGTTCCCTCTTCAAGGTCTCAGGGTTGAAATTAGAGCCAGTGCTGTTGTTGATTTAATACAATCCCTAAAAAATGTAAAAAAAAAAAAAAAAAAAAACACACAGCAGTGACTGGCGAATATTTTTTTACTTGCATTGAATTAACATCATACAAAGACGTTTTAACTGGAACAGACAGGGTTAAGGGCCTTGCTTAAGGACCCAACAGCAGTTTCATAGCAGAGCTGGGATTTGAAACATCATTCTTGCGATTGATAGCCCAAAGTTCTACCCACTAGGCTACCACTGACCCCCTAAAGCATGAAACAAAAAGGCTGATAGTGCTGGACTGCAGACAGGCCGGTCTAACACCTGTATTCTCTTACTATGAAGCTGTGATGTTATAACAAAATATGAGTGCAAAATGTGTTTGTAGATATTATTGATAAACGGCTTCCACTTCGTGTCTTGGAGTCTTAACTTGCACTTGTAAATGCAGTGATGAGCCGTGTTTACTGACAAGGGTTTTCTGAAGGATTCCCAAGCCCATGTGATTATATTCAGAACAAAATTTAGATTATTAAGCAGTATCACCTACTAGTAGAAATTTTTGGCTGAAACAGCCAATCCAGTGCTCAGTGGCAATCCCAAGCCCAGATAGTGATAGGTGTGTTTTGTCAAGAAGGGTATCTGGACTAAAATCTGTGCCAAGTCTGGTATTGAACCAGATTTGCTGTGGGAACCCCTCAATACAGGAGCAGCCGAAAGCCGAAAACGGGACTTTTTCCTCAGGATTTACTGTAATGTTTAGAAATCTTTGTACTCAGGCAGAAAGGACAATGAAAGTTTGCAGAGAAACGACTTCTTCCCCCAGAGAACAGGCTTTTATTTACAGATTTGCTCTTTAAAGCAGGATTACCTTAAAGTGCTGGCGGCAGAGTGCCATGTACGCACACGTCAACAATATGTTTCATCTTCTTGTAACTTCTAGGCACAGTGGCTCTGTTTTGACTACCTGTAATACGGAATGAAATATGAAAGAGATTATTATTCAGATGTGAATCTCAGTTTAATTCGATCTACAAGAGGAACAGTGGTGAAACACAAGTGAACATGTAGTTTTATGTGTGATCCCGAGTGAAGGAAACCAGCGTCTGTTTTAAAGGGAGGAAAGCTCATTGAAAAACAAAAGCTTTTCCTGTGTTACACTTCAGTGTGGTGATCTGACCTAACCAGGCTTTTGTGAGGCATGTTCAGATCTGAATGATGGAACCGGGCCAGCAAAAAGAGTCCGCTCGCATTTTTTAAATGTACCGGGAATAACGCGGGCCAGGGTTTTCCATCACAGAGGCTCAGCCTGGCTGAAAATGTTCACAATGTGGAAATAAAGTGTTTAAAACAAACAGACGCTCAGGATAATGATTATATAAGTCATTACACTCTGAAATTCATTATTACTAAATAATAAAGTTTAAAAAAATAACGAAAAAAGTGTAGATATTTTAATTTCACTGTGATTTTTTTTACTCTTTTACAAAATCTTCATACTGCTGCTTCATGCTATTTATGTTTCTCTGTTCATTATTTATTCCTGAGTTTTTTACCAATAATTCAATGATAAAACCACAATAACCAATCAGATTAATGTAAACAAACAAGCTGATCTGGCAGTTAAAGGTACCAGGTTTAAAGGACGTGTTTACACAAGTGTACAGTAAAACTCTGGATCTGAAAATGATGATGCTATACAGTGCGAATCATACAGTGACCGTTTTTAAACTATTTTTGTACCACTACTTTTGATTACGCTGTTTTGGTTCTTAGATAAAAGCGTCTGCAAAATGCTGAAAATGTAAATGTAAATGAAAATGTAGATAGATGAATGGATGGATGGGTGGGTGGGTGGGTGGCTGGCTGGCTGGTTGGTTGGGTGGGTGGATGGATGGATGAATAGACAGATGGATGGATGGATGGATGGATGGATGAATAGACAGATGGATGGATGAATAGACAGATGGATGGATGGATGGATGGATGGATGAATAGACAGATGGATGGATGGATGGATGGATGAATAGACAGATGGATGGATGGACGGATGGATGGACAGATGGATGGATGGATGGATGGATGGGTGGATGGATGGATGGATGGGTGGATGGATGGATGGATAGATAGATAGACAAGGTATGTTAAAGTAAAAGTATTAAAGTTAGTAAGTATTACTGTACAATACTATGTAGGTGAATAAATAGAATAAATATATGTAACATGTAATATAATGAACTATTATAAACTTGTCCTGTGCAGTAAATATTAACAGATGTGAAATATGGGCTTTATAAACAGAGTAGCAGATCATGCTTCATCAGTCTGTCCTGTTTAATCGGGTCTCATGGTGCTAAGACGTCATGTAAGCTGATCATAGATGGGACAGGTGGAGTTTTTAATATAGCGTCTCATGTTGTGGGGTTGTAACCACTTTTTAATCTGATATTAAGGGATCTGCGGGGGACGGAGGGGCAGGTACGCCAGTCAGACGGTGTTGTCATAGCAGCTGGACGGAAGTATGTGTGGAATCCGAGGCAGCAGAACAGTGCGGTCAGGGCCTCTAACTCAGCATAAAAGAGTGAAATTGTTTTCACGCTGTGTTTACTCGTGCCAACAGGGCGTGTGAGTGTGTTTACCCCGCCTGAGGCAAGTGAACACGACATGATTTATATTTACATGTTCGGCGTTTAGCAGAAGCTTTTATCTAAAGTGACTTACAGTACCGTGACAGTACACAGTCTTAGCAATTGAGGGTGAAGGGCCTTGCTCAAGGGCCCAACAGTGGGAACCTAGCAGTGGGGCTTGAACCGGTGACCTTTCGATTACTGTCTATTTGTCACATACAGGTCACACATGGTATAACTAGCAGTGAAATGCTCTATCTAGCTATAATATCTGTCTGTCTGTCTCTCTATCTGTCTGTATGTCTGTCTATCTATAATATCTGTCTGTCTGTCTCTCTATCTGTCTGTATGTCTGTCTATCTATATCTGTCTGTCTGTCTGTCTGTCTATCTATAATATCTATCTATCTATAATATCTGTCTGTCTGTCTCTCTGTCTGTCTGTCTATCTATAATATCTATCTGTCTGTCTTACTGTCTATCTATCTATGCATCTGTCTGTTTGTCTGTCTGTCTCTCTATCTGTCTGTCTGTCTGTCTATCTATAATATCTGTCTATCTATCTGTGTATCTACCTGTCTGTCTATCTATCTAACTTAACTAATAAAAATATCTGCCTATCTATTTATCTGTCTGTTGTCTGTCTGTCTGCCTATCTGTCTGTCTGTCTATCTGATAAATCCACTGCTACGTTCAGCCGGCGCTGCCAGATCTCGTAACGTACAGGAAGCGTGTTGTACTCGCTCAGCTGCATGACGTTCTCTAACGTTCTGGACACACTGAAGCTGCAGTTCCGCTGTTTTCAGACAGATTTGCGGCCGGACTGGAAGCACCGAGCATTCTTCAACAGCTGTATCACTACATCTGCACAGCTGTATCACTACATCTGAGTCAAACATCTGCTCTGAAAATCACCCTGATATCATCCAGCTACGTTACACAAGCACAGATTGCTGAGGGTGATTTGGCTCGAGTGCCAAATGTGTTTCTGTGTTTCTGCAAACAGCTTTTACTGAGCGTCTAATCTGATTGTTTCTGGTCGTTTACCTTTACTAACCACGTCTTCCCGAACAGGGTCACGGTGCTTCTGGCCACCCAGAAACTGTGGGTGCTTGGTGGGAAATACCCCAGAGCTTTCCCTAAAGTATTTAGTTTTGTTTTGTTAGATTCACTATGTTATGTGGTGTGTTTATAGCCACCTGAACACACTGGGAGCAAGGTGGGAATACATAGTGGGCAGGAGTGACTGGAGTGGACGCAGGAAGAACCTCGATTTCCTTCCACCTCTCCAAAAGACTGAACAGATAAAAGATAGTGTCCCGAAATAAATAGGCACAATCTCTCCTGACCCTCTTGTGGACAGTGGTAGCTCAGCAGTTAAGGTACTGGACTGGTAATTCATGAGGTTGCCGGTTTAAGTCCCATTATTACCAAGTTCCAATGTTGGGCCCCTGAGCAAGGCCCTTAATCTTCAATTGCTTGCAGTGGTATTCCGTGATAATTGTAAGTCTCTTTGGATAAAAGCGTCTGTTAAAAGCCCACTCACTCACTTTCTTAATCGCTTATCCAATCAGGGTTGCGGTTGTGCTAGAGCCTATCCCAGCTTTTCAATGGGCGCAAGGCACACAGTAACACCCTGGACGGGGCACCAGTCCATCGCAGGGCAGACACGCACACACACACACACACACACACACACCTTTAGGGCAATTTAGTGTCTCCAGTTAACCTGACTGCATGTTTTTGGACTGTGGGAGGAAATCGGAGCTCCCGGTGGAAACCCACGCAGACACGGAGAGAACATGCAAACTCTGCACAGAAAGGACCCGGACCGCCCCGCCTGGGGATCGAACCCAGGACCTTCTTGCTTGATTTTGGGCTGAAAAAAAAACCCCAATACTCATATTCAGCTTCAGAAGTTCTTATGTGATGCCGTACAGAAGACGAGAGGCCGT
The DNA here is from genome assembly GCF_030014385.1 of Trichomycterus rosablanca. Classification (NCBI taxonomy): domain Eukaryota; kingdom Metazoa; phylum Chordata; class Actinopteri; order Siluriformes; family Trichomycteridae; genus Trichomycterus; species Trichomycterus rosablanca. The sequence continues at coordinate 16,497,650 of NC_086012.1, forward strand.
CTGTGTTTAGACTGAGGGGGAGGCTTAAAACAACCAACTTGCTTTTGTGATGAAGCCTCAGACAAATAGAAGCATTGTTCTGCCGCCGCTTCACCACATCCTGTGGAATATTGTCTGCGGAGAGTCGAGTATCGGCATTTAAATCAGACACGTTCGGTCCTAACAGAACACCAGCGTTAGCTCACCTTCGGCAGCGGAGCCACGACGTGCCCGTCCTGATCCGGGGTGGAAATCTCACGGATCCCCGGACACATGGGTCTGATTAATCCGTTTCCTCTCTCTCAGCCCCACCGTGGAGGATTCCTGGCCTGCAGCCCTGCTGTTTAAACAGAATCGCTTGCTGCGTCATGCACAAGTTGAAACTGAGATTTCTGGGTTTCGGGCCGAGAAACTGATCGGTCACTCTGCTACAGAACTGCAGAAACATTCCAGACATCTACGCTATTGCAAAACACAGTTCCAATTACAGGCGTTCCTCACGTCTGAGGTTTGTACCAGCCTCCGTGAGGAGAGACGTTCGTTTCTGAGAAGAAGTGTGTCATGATGTTTAAAGCGAGTGAACGAGTGATTGGTTGATGATGAGGATAATCGTGTCGAGGCAGCACCAAGGAATCCCTGCTCATCAGTCCTGTATGTTCATTCTGTCTTTTGTTTGTAGTCTTTTTCAGTTGTAGCAATCAGAAGGTTGCTGACTCAAGCCCCCCCACTGTCAGGTTGCCACTGTTGGGCTCTTGAGCAAAACCCTTGACCTGGAATATCCTTCTGTGCCATCTGAACGTCTGTATTTGTGGGTAGTTGTAGCTTAGTGGTTAAAGTACTGGACTAGTAATCAGAAGGTCGCTGGTTTAAGCCCCATGACTGTCAGGTTGCCACTGTTGGGCTCTTGAGCAAAACCCTTAACCTTTAATTGCTGTATACTGTATATAAGTCGCTTTGGTCTTGATTTAAAGACTAAACCACTCGATTCGCCTGGAAAAACTTCAGGCCGGGGGGGATGGTGGGAGGTTAGGGTTCGAGGAGCAGCTGGCTCTTTCCGCTTGGAACGATGTGCGAAACGTGTGGGATATTCAGACCGTGGTGGCAACCCGTTCCCGCGCTGTAGTGCCGCAGCTTAAGGAGCTTGTGGCGAACAGGAAAAAAGCTTCATCTCCACTTCCCACTCGCCGTCTCTCCGAGGAGGCCTCCTTCACTTCCTGTCCAAACCATGAGTGTGAGCTAAGTGTGTGTGAGAGAGCCGACGGGAGCTGGAGAGATGCAGACTGGCGGAGGGAGATGGTGTCGGATAGCGTTTCTTTAATGGAATAAATGGGTTAAAATGATTCGGCGTGTTTGTGACTCCCACACAATTATAACAGAGATAATTACAGTCAGGCTGAGTGACTCAGGCGCTCGATTTAGACGCACTGAGAGGTTTTGGAGCGGCCACGCCCAGATGTTCAGTGATGCTGAGAATCGGCTTAAAATGATGAAGGGTCGACATGCACCCGCACTACCTGCTGCGCCAGTGTACCGCCCAGGGACTAACGTTAGATCCCTGAAAAAACTCATTTATGAAACCAGACTCTAACTTCCAACTAACTATCTGACTGGTTACTTTAACTTTTATTTCATTGTGGTGCTGAACAGTTGGGATTAGTTTTCTTTACTATTGTTTGCACCAAATCCACTCATGGCCAATTGAAACTGATCTCTCTCTCTCAATCGAGGGGAAAGTGATCGCTTCTTTTCACCTACCAGGGACGGGGTTCCACATAGCGCAGTGCTGGGGGGGGGGAGCTATGTAAAACTGTGTATAATAATATCTGACCACATGTCGTCTCACTTGAAGGCATCAAATGGCTTGTGGCTGTATACTTTATATAGCCAGAAGTATTTGGACATGCTGTTTAAGTGTATTTTACCTTTTTACTTGTAAACTGTACCGTGTTTTTACCAGAAGTACGTAAAATAGTAAAAAAAATAAAACTGAGAGTCCAGTTTATACGCATTTGACCACAATACCAACCTGTATAAATAAAATTTACTATCTGAGTGGACAGCACCATTTAAAAAGATTGAGGCTCAGTTTAAAACTGCACATCCAGGAGTTTTATGGCGGCCAAAACGGGGTCTACGTGGCCGTGTTTTTCAGGTAGTTTATTCCATTAATGGATTAAACATTCCTTAGATGAAATGAAGAATAAAGGACGGCGCCGTGCTGTAGCTCTTCAGCATCTCAAGCCGATGTCGATCGTGTGTCTGCGTGGGCGCCTGGCCGGCTGATAGCAGAGCTGAGATTCAAACTTGAGAGCTGGAGATTTTAACACTGGAAGGTTTAAAAAGATTTTAACCACCTTCAATCGTAATTTATTCATTTTCATAACTAATTCTTGATTGTGGACGTCTTAAGCCTCTGGACAGGGGCAGAGAACCACACCCACACAATCAACTCTAGCCGATCCATCTCTGTCAGGATGGATAAAATTTGTCTGTTTTTTAACACAGAATATTTTAAGTATTAAATGTTCCTTTCTAACAATGTACAAGTGACCAGTGTTCTGTTCTCTGGATGTTATATTGTATGGCTCTGTGCCACTCGGGCCCTGGAACTGCCAGCCCCCCACCTCCTAAATAAATGCATTTATCAGAAACATTCAGATTCTGAAGCAATAATGCACACTGTCGTCTAGTGACTCACAGCCGAATGTATAGCATGAACGACCACCACTGTTTTCCAAAGAAACCCCACAACAACAACAACTCTCACATTCAGCCTCGCTTCAGTCTTGTTTAAAGAAAAAGTAAACGCAAAGCTGTGGAATCGTCACAGAAAGAGGTCATTGACCACACCGCGTCTGCCACCGTCACTCCTTTTCTCTCAGTATCATGAATAAGCTCTATAGCTGTTCAGACACTAATGATCCCATCAGCTATTCAAAGTGTGTTTCAGCTAAACCCCCATGAATGCTCTGTTTTCACACCACAGGCACTGTAAAGATTCACAACTCCCACGCTGGAACAGCAGCCCCGGTCACATCCAGCAGACGTCTGACTTATCTTAATCTTACCGGCGTCACGCCGCTGTAACAGATTCGAGACGTTCCTGTTCTGTGTACAGTGTAAAAAAGCTAGCATGCTCATATTTGGAGAATGCTACCTCGTGTTCCGAAGAGGCATTTTTGGACGGCGTTCCAGACCGAGACCTCAAGATAAACACTGAAAACGTTAGCAAAGTGTAACTGCACATTTCCATCGGACTGTTAGGAAAGTCCTTCCAAGAGGCGTAAACATTTGATGAAGTTTTGCGTCGTTATTTGTGTCCCTACGTGGAAAGTCTGCGTGGAGTTAGGACACAGACTAGTTTTGATTTAGCTTTATAAGGATCGTGTTGATTTAAAGTATGACCAGGCAATTCTTTTTAAATCATTGAAACCCTGTTTTTACGTTTATGTTTACGAGGGTTCTTCAAAAAGTTTCTGCACTTTTTTTACTCTGTTTATTTAGAATTTCAAAAACAAATAACATCCTTTTTCTACACAGTCGCCTTCCAATGCATTTAATGCCATCAGCAAAAAATGGTTTTGGTTGAGCGCGTAGCCACTGATGCGCCGCTGCTTTTACATCATCATCACATGAAAATCTTCTTCCCCTTAAAGCTTCTTTCAGCGTCCAAAAAGGTGGAAATCAGATCCGGACTATAAGCGTCTCTTAGACATGACCGATTACTCTCACCGCTTCCAACCAAAATATAAAAGTGAGGACATTTTTGAAGGTCCCTCGCACATAAATATGTGCATTTCTGCCGGTAGCTTATGCAATTACATTACATTTACATTTTTGCCATTTAGCAGACGCTTTTTTATCCAGGGCCTTGCTCAAGGGCCCAACACTTGCATCCTGACAGTGGTGGGGTTTGAACCAGCGACCTTCTGCTTACTAGTCCGGTACCTTAACCGCTAAACTACAACTGCCCTTATGCCCAGTTTACTCTATACGATTTTTATTCAGTTCTTGCGTGTGTTTAGTTTGGGAGACCAGACAGACATGGTCTGAGATTCCTCCTGGTGATAGATGGTGTGGTGTGTGACCCCCTATCACTGATCAATCGTATATTGTGAAAACCACAACAAGCGCAAGAGATCAGGATGTGATCTGGACCGAGCAGGAATTCAGTGGCTGAGCCTTAATGTTTAAATACTAGTCAAGTGTTCGAATCTACGTGCTGTTTAAGTGGATGTAAACTTTTGACTTGAACGTAATCCTGTTATTTAACCAGAAGTATTTGACCTTTATTTGACCACAATACCATCCTGTATGAATACAATTCATGATCCGAGTGGACAGCACCATTTAAAAAGATCTATAAGGAACCTGAAGTTCTCGAGGCGCAGGTTAAAACTGCACACCCAGGAGGGGTCTGCACGGCCTTGTTTTTCAGGTACTTTATTCCATTAATCCGTTAAACATTCCTCGGATGAAACGAAGAATAAAGGACGGCGCTGTGCCGTAGCTCTTCAGCATCTGGGTTGGCTCAAACACGTGCCTTCCTCCACAGATCAGACCTTGATGGTTTTGAAAGCCCCCTCCATCCTCCCGAGAGGTTACTAGCATCTGCGTTTGTTGCAGAGCGCTTTTCCTCACCCCATATAGGGAACTTCCTGAAAAGTTAAAGGGGCCAGTTTTTCTTTTCTGTCCTTTTTCCAAGGAGGATGATGGGTGTGGAGGGGGGGGACATCCTTTCCTGACAAACATTGCTTTATTTTGCACGATCAGTGTTTTTTTATTAGTAGTTTGGACTCCTGAGTACCTTGGAGTGCTGTGTACTGGATTTTATACGTATTAGCCATCTTCCATCATCCGGATATGGATTTATTCATTGGGTTTTGCAGTTTTTGTAATAAAATAGGCCTCCCACCACCCCCGAATTTGCAGTAATAATCTAGACCTGGAAGAACAGGGATGTGTGGGTGCAGTGCACAGGAACGATCAGTTCAGAAAGTGCTTTTATTTCTTCTGTAGAACGGACAGTGCACCTCAGAGGATAGAGGATAGGGTTTGTTTTTAAAAGCAATGGTCTGGAAAAAGGAAGTGGCCTACTGTGCAGTGCTTTTTCCAAAGCAGAAACAACAATCATCCGATTTCTTTTCACTACGATCCACTCGGTGATTGCATCCATTTCAATTTTATCAAAGTGTGATGGAGGATTGTGTACCGTCATTACACAGGAAATCTAATAAGCATCACGTAGCCTCCTTATAAGCAAGGATATATTAAACTCTAATCTGTTTAATACACGCTAATGATCAATGTTATTGCAGGTAATGATCCTGTTAGCTTAGAACAAACTGTCCTAATCGTGCAGGTCAGTCTGCGGATAGAATCCAACGCCACACAGCACCACAAATAACAAGTGCTCAGTTAATCAGGCTGAGTGATTTAAACAGTACAGACGTTTAAATCATAATGAATCTGGATCTCACGTCCAGATCTGGCTCACACCCTGTTTTAAAAAGATATCTTTAAATCCGTGTGTACATAACCCAGCTGACTAATCTGACCGCATATCGTAACACAAAAATCACCAGCAGGGTTATTTATGTTTAAACTGATCAGCGGCGCACAGTCACGGTGGTTTTACATTGGAAATGTGAATCACAAAATATTAAAGTAATAACTAAATAAAACTAAATAAACTAAATAAACTAAATAAAAAAAACAACTCAATTCAGAACGTCTTGCTTATTTTAGGTGTCGTAGTGCTCATTTGTTTTACCTAGTCATATTTATTAACATTTACACACCAGAAGTGCAGCACGCTGGTCATTTGACCGCTGTGACGTCTCATGCCTAGTTCACACTATACAATGTCTGCCCTGATTTTCGCTCAGCGACCGGTCAGCTCTCAATCGCTATGTGTGAACTGCTCAACAACTCGGTCCGAGCGGCTCGCCGACCGAAGAGTGCAATGAGTGCTATGTCGAACAGCCAATGAGAACACAAGATACGGGGTGAGGGGAAATGCAGGGGAGGAGTTGTAAAAAGGTGGGACAGGGGCGTAATATAGTTTATATCAGAATACATCGTCATACACTCAAGATTTATACAGTATTTCTGACCTTATCGTTCTCTACAAAACATAACACCCACGATGCATTGCAAAAAATATTTATTAACCTCCAACTCACTGTAGAACAATCCATGCTGTTCGCGTAGCCAAATCCACTCATTCACTCCACTGCACATCAGCGCACAAACTTTGATCGCTCGCTACTTGTTGATGTGCATTTTCTCACGTTTGTTTTCATGACAAAACGTAGTTTGGGAGACCAGAGAAGCTCGCCCGCGATTCCAGTTGGTGATAGCTGGTGCAGTGTGAAACCCTCGACTCCCGATTACAAGAGATCCAGTCGTGTAGTGTGAATTGTACAGCGACCTGACGACTTGGAAAGCCGTGTAGTGTGAACTTGGTATTACCAAAAGCGCCACGTCAGTTAGACGCCACTATTATCCTCATCCCCAGCAAAACAACACCAGGGTCAGATTGTAATAATGAAATAAAATACGTTACTCTTACAGACAGTGACGGGATATTTTGTTTAGAAAAACAGACCAGGTCTGTCGGAGGAAGTGAAAAACAGCCTTACTCATTCTTTCCAACACGTAGTAACACTTCACACGCCGAGTGTGGACATTTCTGCGCTCATGCAGCCTGAAGCATGAAACAGTAACACAGTTTGAGTTGTCCTGATTTCTGTTTGTTCCTGTCAGCCACTCCCTACCTGCCGTACCCTGGCGTCCTGCCAGAGGGTAACAGCAAGTACACGAGCTGAGGCCACGGGCCAAACCTTTACGATGCCATGTACTGAAACTATAACTATATTGACATCGGAGGCAACGTAACAATGTGGTATAAAGAAACAGCAGCAGTCGAGTCCGCCCTCAGTTTACGTGTTCATGATTAATATTTTTATCATTAGACGCATCATTAACATTAAGTATAAATATCAACTTTACTGTAGTAACACTGGGGTGGCACAATCCCAGAACAGTAAGGTCTTGGGTTCAATCCCCAGGTGGAGCAGATCAGGTCCTTTCTCTGTGGAGTTTGCTTGTTCTCCTTGTGTCTGTGTGGGTTTCCTCTGGGAACTCAGTATCCTCCCACAGTCCAAAGACGTGCAGTCGGGTTATTTGGAGCTACTAAAATTGTCGTAGATGGAAACGTGAGTGTGTGAGTGTGACTAATATTATTTAAGCTCTTTGTATCTGGGTATTATCATTTTGGAGCATTGGCAGGTCATCGGAAAAGGGTGTTTGCACCATAGGGTGCACCTGAATTGCCTCATATTAGGGATGCAAATTGATTAGAAAACAACCTAAAGGAGCAAACATGGCAATAATGTAGAACAGTAATATAATCAAAACACCGAGCAAAACTAGATCTTTGTTGCTTTTAAATGTCAAATATTAAAGTAACAATAGTAACTTCTTCAGATATGATTCAGTATTTTTCTGTCTGTTGTTATTGTGTTATATCGGGTGGTTAGAATGTGAGCGATCAGCTGAACCAGGTCCTGTAGAGCTGAGACAGGAAATGAACTGCTGTTTATCACCTCTGTTAGATAGCATGTAATAAAAGCTCTGTTGTGGAATTTATCTGCTCCCGTGTGTGGGAGAGGAACTGATGGCATGAGCAGGAGCTGTAAAACACATGGCCTGATCTGTTCTAATGAAACTGACGGAGTGAACCGTGCTTTCCTGTCCTGAACCGAGCCTCCGTACCACAGCGAACGCACGGGTTCGTCATCTCAATTTAATTTAATGCTGTCGGATCCACAATAATCGAAGCTGCGTTTTTATTTTATCCGGGTCCTTTCTGTGTACAGTTTGCATGTTCTCTCCATGTCTGTGTGGGTTTCCTCCAGGAGCTCCGGTTTCCTCCCACAGTCCAAAAACACACTGTCAGGTTAATTGGAGACACTAAATTGCCCTCTAGGTGAATGGGTGTGTGTATGTGTATGTGTGTGTGTGTGTAAGGTCTTTTTATCTACAAAAATAGCATTGTGCATTTTAACCAACATGTTCTCTGTTTGATTCCACATTTAAGTGTGTTTTAGGAGTTGTTTACTTTGTGCATGTGCTTTTGGTGGGATCTTCAAAGGACGGCCTTCCTAGCCAGAGCCACAAAAATCTCACATTTCTTATTGATAGTAAAAGTAAATTCTGTCAGTACTGTACGTTACTGGGAATGAAAAAGCAGCTCAGTGTTACCTGCGGATTGGCAGCACCCTCAGGGCTCGGGTGTGGTTTGTTTAACTTCTGCAGGCGAAAAAAGATCTCCGTACTGGAGAGTTTAAGAGCTGTAGTATGTGAGGGGTGAAGGTTTTGTTAGTCTGTACCTGCATTCTTTTCATCGGCCTGTTTTTCCGCGTCTATGAAATAAACAAAAACAAAGTCCAGGTTTCGCTTCATCGTATATTAAACAGTTAATAAAAATACTTAGTGTTGAACGTCAGCTTCGGATGTGTGTTAATACTAGCGCTCACGCTGCAGTGATCATGGCTCCAGGGCCACAGATGAACGTCTTGACGTCAGTATTGAACCCAGAGAGATTATGAGCTCTGTGGTGAAGCGCAGCTCGCTCCTCGCTCACTAGTAATAAGCAGCTTCTCATTACGTCCTCAAGAACAGACACGTCGAAGGAATGCGGCCCAACAAACTTGACCTGCTTTTGTTTTCCATGAAAAGAAAAACAACTTTCCTTTTTCTCATCATGTTTTCCTCCACAGCTGCTGCGAGAGTCGTAACGAGAACAGTTTACGGTGCTCGTAAAGAGACGTTATTTATCTGTACATCTGATTAAAAAACACATCTGTGCTGATGTTGATCTGGGATTGTTATCTACGCTGGTATCTAAATGTAGACGTAAATATTTCTACAGTTACACAGAAGTCACGGACAGATCGAAAACCGATAATATTAGTCGCCAGCTCTTGTGTGGTGAGATCTCAGACTCTCAAGCTCAAATCTCAGCTGTGCTATTGCCTGTTCATCCAGGCAGGTCAGTTTAGCATTTGCACTCCGATTACAGGATCTAGGTCTACTGCACCTTCTGTTCAGAGGTCAGCTTAGTAAATGTATGATGTATAACTTGTTAAGCCCAGAGTTACAATCACTACAGACCTGATTACTGCACACATCACTCGTAAATTCAGTCGGGTGTTTAAATAAAACAGATTTGGGAATCTTATGTGAGGGAGGATCGGTTCTGCTTCCAGTCAAACTGAGAGAATCCAGCGAGTAAAGATTCCCTGAATCAGTGCTGTTATTCTTGGCTCGGTGGATGAAGCTTTCTGCCGGCATTCTTCATTATTTAAACATCCAAGATGCCAAAAAAAACATGAACTAAAAGACAAAAGACATTTTATGGATCTCAGTAAAAAAATTAAGATGATTTTACAAGGATTGTACTGTCATGATTTCTATCTAATACAGCGGTACCTTGAAAATTGGCTTCAGTTGGTTCTGGGAGTGGCGTTGAGTTTCAAAGACGCTGAGTTTCAAGGTATTACTTCCCATAAGGATGTTTGGGAAACCTGTTAATGTGTTCTGTGGTCCTGTGGAACTGCATAGATTTTAGGCTCATGTAAAATAATGGGTTGTTTTGACACTTATACACTGAAAATCACACAAATATAATAAAAAACACTAAAATTCAATTAAAAAACCATTGCAAATACGTCTTCCAGGTGGCAATAAAGACCAGAACACAGTAGGTTTGGCCAACATGAAGTAAAAAAGCCACTAATATGAACTCATGATAACCCTATGGCTACAGCGCTGTGATGTTAATTACCAGATCTGAGCAGTTACAACAGAGCTTGAGACCAAACGTCATTATTTAGCATCTGCTCCTGTCTGTCCTCAGTGTGCCAGGGTGGACACAACAGACTGACCATGCTGAGCACCGTGGATGATCACTACCAGATCCTGGTGAAGATGTACAGCAACTGCACCGTCGTCCTGGAGAACCTGGAAATCACCCACACTGCCCACTATCACGACCTGTCCTTCCTCAAGGTAAAAACCGTCCACGTTTAATACATGCTGCCATACAGACAAGATGATTTAATGTAAATGTTAATGTATAAAGGTTTACTACAGTTTTACTACAGTATTCTGCATCCTGCTCAGTAACTATATTTCTGATTTACCAGCCTTAGAGAGGTTGTGTAACATTAACCTTATAGTTTTTGTCTAGATTTCAGCTTATAGGCTGGTCTGTGGGTGGAACTACCTACATATTTATCCATAGGTCATTGCTGCTGGCCCATACCAACCAATAACAATAATAAAGACAGTATCAAACAATCACGACGAGGGGCGTTAGCTTGACACTGAAAAACAAACTTTCCTCTAACATGTGCTCCTGTAGAGGTGGGCGTGGCCAGTGCACCTGAGTTTTAGGTTCCAGGAGCACATGGAGGCTGGAATCGTGACAATGATGTTGTTATGGATGCAAATTCTCAGGATGTTTGTGTCATCTTGAGGGTTGTTAGCAAGCTGTGCGAGCTCAGCGGCCATAAATAATAAAAAGCACAAATGTTAAAGTCGTTTGCTTCATTAAATTGTATTCTTCATTGGAGGTTCATGTAGCAAAGCATGTTCGCAGTAATAACACGCTTATTGGCACAGAAGCTAAAAAACATAATTACAGGCCTCTGTTCCAGTTCTGTATACGATTCAACACCTCTTTAAATGTTATTTTTTCTTATGAATAATTGGATGACAGGTACTGTTTGTTACTGAGTGTTAAAAGTAGAACCGTATTATTTCCTCTCTGTGTTTTTAGACCATTGAAGAGGTCGGTGGCTACGTTCTCATCGCTCTGAACAGCGCACCTGAGATCCCGCTGGACAACCTGCACATCATCCGAGGCCACACGCTGTATGATAACACCTTTGCCCTGGCGGTCCTGTTAAATCATAACCAAACCAGCGGTATAGGGACAAACAGGTTGTCTTTCAACAGCCTCACCGGTATGTTTCAAATGTATTCCATTAACATTTACACACAACTAACCGATCATACACCGACCTATAACATTATGAGCACTGATTATCTCTTCATCACGGTACCTGTTAGTGGGGGGGGATATATTAGGCAGCAAGTGAACATTTTATCCTCAAAGTTGATGTTAGAAGCAGAAAAATGGACGAGCGTGAGGATTTAAGCGAGTTTGACGAGGGCCAGATTATGATGGCTAGACGACTGGGTCAGAGCGTCTCCAAAACTGCAGCTTTTGTGGGGTGTGTCCCGGTCTGCAGTGGTCAGTATCTATCAAAAGTGGTCCAAGGAAGGAACAGTGGTAAAACGGCGACAGGGTCATGGGCGGCCAAGGCTCATTGATGCACGTGGGGAGCGAAGGCTGGCCCGTGTGGTCCGATCCAACAGACGAGCTAGTTCATGCTGGTTCTGATAGAAAGGTGTCAGAATACATAGGGCATCACAGTTTGTTGTGTATGGGGCAGCATAAGGGGGACCAACACAATATTTGGAAGGTGGTCATAATGTTATGCCAAATTGGTGTTAAGATTTAATTCAACCTGCATGTTATTGTTATTCTTTCCTAGAAATACTGCACGGTGGGGTAAAGTTCACCAGCAACCCTTTTCTATGTAACGTGGAGACCGTCCAGTGGGCCGACATCCTGAACGAGAAGAGCAGTCCTGTCATCAGACCTGAACCCAGTTCCAGCAAGCTTTGTAAGAACCTACAACCCTTAAACTTGTCCTGATGCAACATAAATCACAGTTTTACAGAACGACTGCGTTTCTGTTGATGTTGTATGATGGATGACTTGCTGTTTCGGCTTCTGCAGGTAGGAAATGTAACCAGAGCTGCACGAACGGCTCGTGTTGGGCTCCGGGGACAGAGAACTGCCAGACTTGTAAGTAGTAAATTTCATCAACAGTTAGTCGTGGAGTTAAATGCTGTGAGTTTTATTGCTCATTAGGGAGATGAGGGGGTGTTTTCCTTCACGCTAAATAATTGAGAAGACTTTTAAATGCACTGAGCTGATAGGTTTAGCTTGTTATAGGTCTAACCAGCTTGGTGGGCTGACGCTGGTAGCTGATTGGTCCTGGTGTAACATAGCTTTTGTGTTACGAGCTTATATGTATGAGCGAGGGTAATTTAAGCCTCTTTGTGGGGTGTTGACGTGCCTGATGACAGTGCATGTGCCACAGCTTGCTTTGCTCTTCGAGAAAGAATCACATGCCAGCACGGACCCTTTCAAATCAGTGGCTATTGTGTATTGGTTAGGCTAACTGAGTGGGTATTGTGTGCGTGTGTGTGTGTGTGTGTGTGTGTGTGTGTTGCAGTTACGAAGCTGATCTGTGCTGACCAGTGCTCTGGACGGTGTAAAGGCAGAAACCCCAGTGACTGCTGTAACGAGCACTGTGCCTCTGGCTGCACCGGACCCAGACCAACAGACTGCCTGGTGAGTCTGTATAGCAGAACAGAAGTCCGAGTAGCGTGGTCTACTGTCCGTGTGTCGAAAATCACTGGATTTATGGTTCCTCCACTGGTTCCATTACTGCCTGAGAGATTTATTACCCAGACTGACCTTTGAATATCAGAGAAGGAAGCAGAGAGCGCTCGACTCCTGTTCATGCATCACTTCTGAACCCTGTCAGATCAACGGTCCTGCAGACGGGACACATTTGTACATGTGAAGAGTCAAAAGCTTTACATGCACTTAGAACTGGACTTTTAATTAATAATCTAATAATAATAATAACGTGACAATAACGTCATTGTGTTTCAAAGCAAGCTCTATAAAGACATGAAACTCTAGTAATATGCAGTATGAGTCCTGACCTCAGCTTCACTGAACAGCTCTGGAATGAACTGGAACATCAACTGAGGCTTTCTTGACCAACATCAGTGCCCAGTCTTTTGACCGAATGGGCACCAATTCCCACACGCAGACATATTTCTTAACATAAGTTTTAGGTCTTGTGAAAAGACTTCTCAGAGCGGCTGTTGTTCTAGCTGAACAGATCACACAGAGGTCAGTCAGTTTTAATATTGTTTGTTTTTAATATAGGACCAGGTGTCCAAATACTTTTGCCCATATAATGTAGCTTTATGTACAGCAAAAAACAATGAGAGCATGTCTGGGAGTGGAAGTGATCATACAGCCCTGTTCTGAATCTCCAGAGCGCCTCTGATAATGGAACTGAACTATCGTAGAGTCGGCGTGTCTCGCTCTCCATCCTCAAAAACTCCTCGATAACACCGTACCGTAAAAGCCTGTCGTAGCTTCGTGTCCGGAAAGGCCGAGTCGAACCCGAGGCAGCGGCCGCTCAACTGAGAATTCTGTAGGACTCACAGGACCCGTTCACTGGCACTGAACTGTTGGAGTTCGATGATAAACATCCAGAACAATCCAGAACGGCTCTGACTCTCAGAACAGCTGGAGGAAGTGTAATCTCTGGGGCAGTAAGAATGCTCCGTTATCTAAACTGTGTGTGTGTGTGTGTGTTGTAGGCCTGCAGGGACTTTCAGGATGAGAATACGTGTAAGGACGCGTGCCCTCCTCTTATGCTGTACAACCCCAACACCCACCAGCTGGCCTCCAACCCCAACGGGAAGTACACTTTTGGGGCCACGTGTGTGAAGAACTGCCCACGTAAGTGTTGCAGCTGATAATCCTTCATTATCATCAACATTAGCGTCCAGTTTCTGTCTGAATACGACCCACAGTTTCTCTCCTCATAGGTCAGTAGTGGTTTTGTTGATAGAACCGTATCAAACTTTGCATTCACATTTTGGTGCATATAGAATATATACATCACCAGCATGCAGTCTGCGCCTACTTCACTGCCAGATTTCCAAGGAGGTTTTGAGGCTTTACATTTAAAATGAGCACTCATCCACCTGCTGCATTTTATTAAGCTTGAACCTACAATTATGGCCAGACAGCTCGAGAAACCATGAAGAATTGATGTGGATTAAATATGATTATTATTTTATACATAAGAGGTCTTATGTATATTCATCCCATCTTCCAAAGCATGCAGAAGGTGGATTGGCTGATTTTAATATTTTCTAACTGTATGCAATTGTATATTTTAATATTTAAACTTTATAACCAGCAAGAAAATTCAATTGATTTAAACTTGCATTCCTGTACAGAGGGCACTCTAATGGGGCTTGAACCAGTGACCTTCTGATTACTAGTCCAGTTCCCTAACCACTAGGCTATGGCTTGACCCTGATAAAAGTATTGAAACGCCCCTTCCTAATAATCTTTAAATTCATATGTTTCAGGCACAACAATTACTAACTAGGTGTAGTAAATAAATTATATAAAGGAAGTTACACGATTACGACTTTGCAGCAACAGTTTAGGGAAGGTCCTTTCATGTTCCAGTATGACTGTGTCCCTGTGCACAAAGCAAGGTCACAAAGCCCGTGCTCAGCCACACTGAACAGCTCTGGAATGAACTGGAACATCAATCAAATACTAGTGCCCAGCCCCAGACTAAATGGGCACAAATCCCCACAGACATACTTCTAAGTCTTCTCATAAGAGTGGCTGTTGTCATAGCCAAAAAGATCACACAGAGGTCACTTAAAACAGGATCTCCGACACTTCTGGCCGGGTAGTGTATGAGTGTCAGAGCTCGAGTTAAAATGTGATCGAGCCCAACCGGAGCCGAGACAATCATTGAATCATGAACCGTGAGCTCGCATCAGTTTCCCCAACTCATCTAGTTTCTGAATAACGTCTGCGCTCAGAACAGATGATTTTGTAGTTTTTTATCTCCGCTCATTTGTGCTTTTTATGCAGATAACTATGTGGTGACGGACCACGGGGCGTGTGTGCGAGCCTGCAGTCCCGGCACCTACGAGGTGGACGAGGACGGGGTCAGGAAGTGTAAGAAGTGCGATGGTTTATGTCCGAAAGGTGAGACACCTATCGTCTCTACAGGACAATTACGTAGCATTTATGGACCTGTTTACACCTCACATGAGACGATGATACATTCAGTTAATCTCTTATCATGTGTCACGTTTTCCAGTGTGTTCAGGGTTAGGTGTGGGTCATCTGATGGGCATCCTGTCAATTAATGCCAGCAACATCGACTCATTTGAGAACTGCACCAAGATCAACGGCGACGTCTCCATCCTCAAGACGACACTGGAAGGGTGAGAGGAACGGGTCCTGACCACAGTGACCACAGCTCAGAATAAACACGCTATAGTAAACTGCTGATCTTTAGTTCAGGGCCTCCTCAGGGTGGTGTGCTCTCACCCTCTTTGTTTTCAGTCATCACTACATGGTATAATGCATAATGCTGGAGTCTTTATGGAATTAGTTTAAACGTGGGGCATTGCTATACAAGTATACAACAATGAGATTTCTATTCACTGGAACTAGGGCCCCAGTTCCGGGGTGGAGTTTCACAGTGCTCAGTATCACAAGCGGAGAGTAACGCACTATCATCCACGATCAGGTGCCTCAACCGGTCAGCAGAGGCCGCTCTTGTACCAGCAACAAGAAACCCTGTTTCAGCCACACTCCCCACAGACACACTGCCAATCATGCGCCTGACCGGCTGATAGCAGAGCTAAGATTTGAACCTGAGAGCTTGAGATCTCAGCACTGCTGTGCTAACAAATACCCAAGCGCAATAAAATAATTTTAATGTGCAAAAGTAACTCGTCTAGTGTTTGAGGAATGAATTAACGTTATGATTCCCCCCCACAGTGACGAGTTTACTAAAACACCAAAGATGAATCCTGACAGACTCAACGTTTTCAAAACAGTCAAGGAAATTACAGGTAAATACGATTTTGGGTATTTTCAGGTTTTTAAATAAAGCCAAGCGGAATAAAGTGTCATTATTTTCACTTTAAGTACTGTAATTGGCATGTATTATTTAATGTAAAGTTGTTATGAGGGATCTTCAAAAAGTTTCTGCACTTTTATATTTTGGTTATAAACGGTGAGGGTGGGAGGAGGAGTAATCGGTCATGACTAAGAGACTGAGAGACGCTTATAGTCCGGATTTAGCTCCATCTGATTTCCACGTTTTTGGATGCTCAAAGAAGCTTTAAGGGGAAGAGGATTTTCATGTGATGATGATGTGAAAGCAGCGGCACATCAGTGGCTACGAGCTCAACCAAATGCATCAGTAGGCGACTGTGTAGAAAAGTGATGGAGTTTGTTTTTTTTATTTAATTCTTAATAAATAGAGTTTAAAAAAAAAGTGCTGAAACTTTTTAAAGAACCGTCAGATATATATTATTTCACTTATTTGTTAATGTTTGATTGAAAAGGATTTACAGTGTTTTATAGTGGCTTCAGTACGTTGTTACAGCTTTGTTATAAAACTTACGTATCCTGGTACTGGTTGTTCAATATAAAGTCGTCTTTAAACTTTGCTTGGTATTTTTTTTCTTTCTCCCATATTTTCTAAACTGACAGGTACTTTGCTGATTCAGTACTGGTCGACTGACATGTCATCGCTCAGTCCCTTCGAAAACCTGGAGGTGATTCGTGGAAGAACGAAACACCAGTAAGAATAAGAGAATAATGAGATTTATTTTTACTTATCTTAACGTACTGATAAATATGTGTTTAATTGATCATTTTGTCTGTTCTTTTGCTCTTCCAGAGGCACAATGAGTCTGGGTGTGAGCGGGACTCCTATAACTCACCTGGGGCTGCGATCTCTGCGGGAGATCAGTGACGGCGACGTGGCCATCACGCATAACTTCAAGCTGTGCTACACCAAACCAGAGCACTGGAAACGCCTGTTTAAATCAGACAGACAGTCCGTCAGACCTATGAAGAACGCAGACAATACTGCATGTGGTAAAGCATTTTTACTGCATGTTAGACTCGGCCGATATGCGGTCCAGAAATGACCCAGTCACACCATTAACTTACTGCTCGTGTGCAAATTGGCCCATCAGGATGAGACTGGGTGATTTAGGCAGCTCAGTATGCAATTTAGTTACCAGTTTCATCATTTTAGCTACACCGAAATGCAAATTTTACATCCTGAAATGAACCAAATCTGATCAGGCGTAGCGCCAAACAGTTATCCCAAATGCCATGCAAGCAATTGAGGGTTAAGGGCCTTACTCAGGGGTCCAACAGTGTCAACCGTCTGATTACAAGTCCAGTACTTTAACCACTAAGCTACCACTGGTCATTGTTTAAGGGTTATAAGCTTTGTCGTACTAACCCATAGTGAAACCGGCTGACATCCAGTCCCTGTCTTCCATGTCTATGCTGTGTTTCTTTTATGTACTTTAATTATTTCTATATGTATAATATGTAGAAGGAGGATGGGCGACTCTAAATGACCCCTAAACGTAAGTCCCTTGCGGTCAGTGTTTCTGTCTGACCATGTTTTGTGAAAATAAGAACCTGTCCAAAGCATGCACTGCTAGTATATTAATTTAACAACCACTTAGTTTCAAATCTCTCTGTTATTATTAGCCACGCTTTTATGTTCCGCTCCACTGATTTCTTATAATCAAACCATCACTAACGTTTGACATGGTCCCTGTGTCTGTGTGCAGTGAATCAGAACCAGACCTGTGATGAGATGTGCACGTCCGACGGGTGCTGGGGTCCCGGCCCCACCATGTGCTTTGACTGTAAGCACCGCAGCCGAAAGAGAAGCTGTGTGGCCGCCTGTAATCTGCTGGAGGGGTGAGTGGTTACTCTTGATATTTTTGGTCCATAGAGT
Source organism: Trichomycterus rosablanca (assembly GCF_030014385.1). NCBI lineage: Eukaryota > Metazoa > Chordata > Actinopteri > Siluriformes > Trichomycteridae > Trichomycterus > Trichomycterus rosablanca. The sequence goes on from NC_086012.1 coordinate 16,515,403, forward strand.
GCTGGTGTTGGTTCAGGTAACCAAAAAACTGAAGCTTATTAAAACATTAATGTATCAGCATTAGTGCAAATAGTTACTACACATAACTGGAGGAGGACGATCCCTAAAGCTTTTTTAATGCATTATTTTTTGAGCTTACGGGTTCAAATCTCACATGTGCTACAGACCTGGCTGGGCTTTTAACAGACACAACTGGCTGTGCCTGAGGGAGGAAATGATGGATCAAATGGGGCTCTCCTTGTTGCAACTGTGATATGCGATCTTTGGAATTGGAGGGAGGGAATTGTGGGAACCCACCGCCGGCAGGTGATAAGAAGTGGGGGTATTGACTAAAAAATGGAAGAAAGTGCTCCAAAAAACCTTACTGACATTGTTAACTATTTTATTTATGCATTTTCTCCCTTTTTCTCCCAATTGATCATAGCCAGTTAGTCTTCCGCTGCTGATGGCATCCTAGGAGGGTATATTTGCCCGACATACGCTCCCTCCAACACGTGTGCAGTCCACCGACCCCTTGATATTCCCCTGTATTTTGGTAAATTTGCAAATGAGACCAGTCTTGCACATGGAGAGTCACACGCTGATCTACACGTTCTTCCACTTCTGTACAGGGGTCTCAAGCTACTAATCAGGGTCCTCACACGGCATCGAAGACCCGCCCCTTTTTAGACCAGTCTTTTTCCACCCAGCAGACTAGACTAGAGGGCAGTTTTGTCTGCTGCAGGCACTTGGGGCGCCCAGCCGACCGGTAGCAGAGCTGAGATTCGAACTCAGAAAGATTTTAATAGTTCCATCAAGTTGTTTTCAACTGTTCCTGGGGTAAATCTGAATAAACAATGGCTACATGGGTGATAAACCTGGCGTTTCTGTCTTCAGTGAGCCGCGGGAATGTGAGGTGGAAAAGACGTGCCTGGAGTGTGACCCCGAGTGCAAACCACTGAACGGAACTCTGACCTGCACTGGACCTGTGAGTACATTTAAGAAACCGTGTAGGAGGTAAACATGCTAGTCAGACCCTAAGTGTCCAAAGCTGAGAGGAGCAGAAGGGTAAAAATCCGTTGTGCCAGAGCAAAGTCATGCAACTGTTGGCGTTTTGGCTTCCAGGGTCCTGACAAGTGTGTGGAGTGTGCCAACTACAGAGACGGACCCCACTGTGTGTCCCGGTGCCCACAGGGCGTACCTGGTGAGGAAGACACACTCGTGTGGAAATATCCGGACAGTACGCGCGAGTGCCAGCTGTGCCACCAGAACTGCACCCAAGGGTAAGTGCCATGCATAAAAACACACAACCACGCGAGAGATAAAGATTGTCGGGTTTTAAGGTTTAATTAAAAGTTTAATTTTTTTATTTTTAGGTGCACTGGACCAGAATTAAAAGACTGCAAAGATTTTAGGAAGTAAGGATAAAAATTCAATGTACAGTGACCATATTTATTTGGACTGACCAGTATATTCACCATCACTGACAGATACAGGAATGATGCTTCACTAGGCCACACAAATGTGCATGATACCCATTATTTGGAATCAGTTTAGTCAAAATTAAATAAAGAAATAATAAGAGATTTTAATCTGTTACTCTTCACTAGCCTGAAATCTTCACAATCTGTTCTTTCTCAGTAACTCGAGCACGTCTGTAATCGCCGCCGGAGTCGTCGGCGGGCTCCTGGGCTTCGTCATTCTCTGCCTGGCCGTGGCGGTGGTGTTAAGGAGACGCACGATCAAGAGGAAGAGAACGATGCGCAGATTACTGCATGAGAAAGAGGTACGACCGCAGGCGTCGCCCCACATTTGACTTAAAATGAAAGTTTGCTCCCACAAAAGGTACACAAGTGATTGAGAGGGTGCAGAATTTGGCATAACACCAGTGTTGTGGAAAACGTGACGTGGTCGTGTCTCATTTCAGCACAGCACTGGCGCTTTCTCTGGTGCTGATGTGTTCAAGCGTGTGTGTGTGTGTGTGTGTTTGATATTCACAGCTACGCTCTAAATTTGATGATCAACTGTTAGCTGATGTAAATTAATGAAATTACATTTTTAACCAACAGCATTGATCAAAATAGGACTCGAGTGTATTTTAACAGTTTACACCGACCAGGCATAACATTATGAGGCATAACGGCGTCTATTAGTGGGGGGGTATATTAGGCAGCAAGTGAACATTTTATCCTCAAAGTTGATGTTAGAAGCAGGAAAAATGGGCGAGCGTGAGGATTCGAGCGAGTTTGACGAGGGCCAAATTGTGATGGCTAGACGACTGGGTCAGAGCATCTCCAATACTGCAGCTCTTGTGGGGTGTGTCCCGTTCTGCAGTGGTCAGTATCTATCAAAAGTGGTCAGAGGAAGGAACAGTGGTAAACCGGCGACAGGGTCATGGGCGGCCAAGGCTCATCGATGCACGTAGGGATCCAACAGACGAGCTACTGTAGCTCAAACTGCTGAAGAAGTTCATGCTGGTTCTGATAGAAAGGTGTCAGAATACACAGGGCATCTCAGTTGCAGGGCTGTTTTGGCAGCAAAATGGGGACCAAAACATATTAGGAAGGTGGTCATAATGTTATGCCTTATCGGTGTAGTCTTATTCAGTCCTGTAATGTGTTCTTTGTCTGGTTGGGAAGGGGTGTGATGGACCAAATCAGTATTTGTACCTGCTCCATTCCTGTCATGTCTTATTTACAGACACAACTAGTGCTTACTTTACTAAACACCATTATTATAGAGATTTTATGTTAGGAATAAAAAAAATAGTAAAAACTGATGGGTCAGTAAGACTCCACTGGTCAGTAATGAACAGGACATTGTTACACTGAATTAGTGTTTTTATCGTGCCAGACAGCTGATTGGAAATGTGCGTCGTAACAAAAGCCCGTGTTGTATCTTTTATCACGGGAGAGGAAGCAGCAGATTAAGGCAGGATGTTCCTCACAGTGAGTGTGTTGTGATGTTTTCCTGATGGACCTGTGTGTGTGTGTGTGTGTTTGTTTCAGTTGGTGCAGCCTCTCACTCCCAGTGGACAAGCTCCGAATCAAGCGCTGCTCCGCATCCTCAAAGAAACCGAGTTCAAGAAGATCAAAGTGCTCGGCTCCGGAGCTTTCGGCACCGTGCACAAGGTGTGTGAGCTGCTTTCTGACCCAAACCCTGACCAAAAGTCCACATTTTTTTACTTTTATGACTATTTATTTGACTTTTCCGTGTGGTTATGTGGTTGTAGGGATTGTGGGTCCCAGAAGGTGAAGACGTGAAGATCCCTGTCGCGATAAAGGTGTTGCGAGAGGCCACCTCACAGAAAGCTAACAAGGAGATATTGGATGTAAGTCAGTTATTAGAGACCGTTAGTTATACATTTATAACTTATATCAAATTAAACATCACTGCCCCGAAGCACAGACGGTCACCATCACGCGTGTGACACGTGTGCAGAAGCCGACTGCATCTTTTCACCAGCTTTGTGTACGGAGAGACACACCCTGATTAACGCATTGTCCCTCGAGGTCGTAATTGCATCAGTTATGAGGTCCCAGCTCCGGCTCCCACCCTGTATGAACAACAGCCAATCGTTGTTCATGTAGCTGCCCAGCCTGCCGGATGGCAGAGCTGAGTTTTGACCCATTGAATTTGAAATGTCAGCTCTGGTGTGCTAGCGTGTTTTATCGCTGTGCCACCTGAGCGACTTGATCCTTGGATCTTTTGATGTAGGAAAATGTTCTATATAGTAAAAATATTAAATACATGAGAGATTACTTGGGATTTAAACATTTTACACGCTAGCTAGTGCTTACATTTCTTTTTTGTTTTCTTTCAGGAAGCCTACGTGATGGCGAGTGTCGAGCATCCCCACGTGTGCCGCCTGCTGGGCATCTGTCTGACCTCCACGGTGCAGCTGGTGACCCAGCTGATGCCCTACGGCTGCCTGCTCGACTACGTCAAGGAGAACAAGGACAACATCGGCTCACAACACCTGCTGAACTGGTGTGTGCAGATCGCTAAGGTACGAGGACGGACGCCGCCTGGGCGGGCCACCACCCGAGTGAGAATAGAGCCACGGCAATGCCAGTTCATTATCACGTACAGTAGGGTGCACTACCACGGGCGTGTTGTTCATTCAGGGCGCTCTGTTGTTGTTTACGAGGATGTGAAAAAGTATATGCCCCCTTTCTGGTTACCATTATTGCATGTTGATCACATTGAATACATTTAGATCATTAAACAAAGCTTTCTGTTTCTGTCTTTCAACAAGAAAGCAAATTTACATTTACATTTACATTTTCAGCATTTAGCAGACGCTCTTATCCAGAGCGACTTACAGAAGTGCTTCCATAGTGAACATTTCATTCCTTAAGTTTAGATAGACAACAGTCGAAGAACACAACTCTGCTAAAACCTGTTAGAACCAAAGTGCCTTTTTTTTTTTCAAATGGGCTCCAATCAGTAATTGTATACCCACACAGTGCATTTACACAGCAGGTGGACCTAATAATGTGGTTGATCAGTGTATAAGCGGAATTATTAACATGCAGTCCAAATATTAAAAAAACGAGACCTGTTCCCCATCTCATTCTTTTCCCCTTATTTTTTGGAAACTTTAGGGCATGAACTATTTAGAAGAGCGCCACTTGGTGCATCGAGACCTGGCTGCACGGAACGTACTGGTCAAAACCCCTCAGCACGTAAAGATCACGGACTTCGGCCTGGCCAAACTTCTCAGCGCTGACGAGAAGGAATACCACGCGGAGGGAGGGAAGGTGAGAAGCCCTCTCCAGGAACCGTAGTAGATGTGTAGTCTTGTAGTCTTGTCCAGTAGTCCAGTAGTGCGTGTTATTTTCATAGCGCTTTTTAAAACAGACATTTTCTCAAAGCAACTTTATAGATTCCTGGACCAAAAAGCCAAAAGAGGAAGAAACCTTAAGAGGCACCAGTCTCATCACGGACCCCCATACTTTTTGGAAAGGCTTAATGATGTAGTATCAGTTAGAGCATATTGAAGAAACAGATCCTGGACAGATGAGGCGCATATCCATCACAGGGCAACACACTTACCACTTTATTCACCTTCTCACTCCCACATTGGGCAATTTGAGCGTAGACTCCAGGTTATTATACACCCACAAGTTATTTATCTTTAGTAACTGTTTCATCCTGGTTAGGGGCTCAGTGATGGCGACCTGCAGAGGGTACCGGCCTGTCACAGGTCATCCATCCCTCATCCATTCACTTACTCACCTACAGTGCATGGCAGTTTAGATGAACCTGTCCTCCACTAAAAACATGAAACTTTTTATAGACAGTGACACTAGTTACCCACCAGCTTTACTGTGCTGCTCAGAAATCAGATTACTGCTGATTTTTTAATAATTAATTATCATTTATTACTATTATTATTGTTTATATTATAACATCATTCTTAACTATTATTATTGTTATTAATAGTATTGTTGTTTTTATTATCATTAAATATAATGTATCACTGTTATTATTATTTTTATTATTATTATTGTTATCATAATTAATACAATGGAAACAAAAGTCCTAGCAGTAACCATTTAATAATAATAATAATAATTATTATTATTATTATTAGTAGTAGTAGTAGTAGTAGTATCAAGAAATATAATAAATATTATATTTCTATGAACTATTATTATTATGTTATTAATAGTATTGTTGTTGTTCTTATTATCATTAAATATAATGTATCATTGTTACTATTATTTTTATTACTTTTATTGTTATTAATAGTATTATAGTATTACTATTATTATTGGTGTTGTTGTTCTTGTAGTTATTATTATTATTATTTCATTTTTTATTATTAAAGTCCTATCATGAACCATTTTTTAATTTAAACTATTATAAAAAAAAAAACCCACAATTTTATTAAACCAGTGTTAAGATTAAGGACGTGTGTGTTCTCTTTATAGGTACCAATAAAATGGATGGCCCTTGAATCTATTCTTCACAGAACGTACACACATCAAAGTGACGTCTGGAGTTACGGTATGAAATCCGTCCCTGTAATCAGTGTTATTAAAGCACGATACACAGCGGGGGCCAAAAGTCTGAGACTGCTAGTGATGGGGCGTCTTTTTTTATTTTTCTTGGATCTTATACAGTGTTTTTCATTACGAATCATAGAATCAGTGAAACAGTTTGAATACAAAGTTCTTGGCTGTACTGAGCGTGCACTCGAGCTGACATGGACTCCACAAGCTTGTGCAGAACCTGATAATCTATTTTATCACGACATGATTTCACAATATTCCAAAGAACATCTTGTGCTGGTACTGAATGCTCGGCTTTCTCTGTCTTCAAGTGCCCTCATAATTTTGGTTTGATGGGGTTTGGGTCATGTGACTGAGGAGGAAAGTCATGACTGTCAGTGCTATTTGTTCTTCTTTGGTCTTTGAGTACAGTAGTTATTAGGATTTTAGATTTGTAATAAAAGCATTGTGTTAAATTCAAGTAAAATGCAAAACAGAGGCATTTTCACTAGTAGTCTAGGACTAAATGTACATGCACTGCTAGATCATGTTTCTAATGTTTCCGAATGCTATGAGGATTTGTGCTCACAATGAAAGTAACACAATAAGCTGCAGTCACAATACCGCCCTTTTCATCAGGCTTTCATTCACCGAGCTCTTTGACTGGAACCAGCTCTTTAATGTGGTCCTGGTTCTCATGTGTCTCTAGGCGTGACCGTTTGGGAGCTGATGACCTTCGGTTCGAAGCCGTATGACGGAATCCCCGCCAGTGAAATTGCAGTAGTTCTGGAGAAAGGAGAACGACTCTCGCAGCCACCGATCTGCACCATCGACGTGTACATGATCATGGTCAAATGTAAGTCCGGAAGCATCCAACAGTCCAGTTTGGGTCTCCTCTCGAAAGCCTAATTATGGATGAACTTGCTTCCCAAGTTTGGCTCTAGATATGAATGTGTGAGTGAATGGGTGACTGTGTGATTAACTGAAATGGATCTGACTCAAGATGACGTGAATGTGATCTGAGAACCATAAAAACAGGTCTGCCATGAATTTTAAAGCAGCCGCAACAAGCAACACTGTCCACAGTCATGCAAGCTTTTTATTATCGGCCAATTTCTTTCAACCGATAAAAGACTGGTGTAAGTCGACAGTAGGTGGCACAGCGGTAAGGAATCTCAGCAATGCTATCAGTCAGTCGTGCATCCAAAGCGACTTACAGTACTGTGACAGTATATTGTCTAAGCAATTAAGGGTTAAGGGCCTTGCTCATGGGTTTGAACCAGTGACCCTTTGATTACTGGTCCAGTACCTTAACCACTAGGCTAGACTTTATGTTCAGAAAAACAGGAAAGCACAGAAGGGTGTGGGAGGATTTCTACGTTCCGTTACTGGAACTAACAGATAATGCGTTTGGCTGAAGGTTGACGTTATTGATGTGAATATTGTTTCTTTACCCTGTTTTAAATCCCAGGCTGGATGATTGACGCCGAGAGCAGACCACGATTCAGAGAGCTCATCGGAGAATTTTCCAAAATGGCACGAGATCCATCACGCTACCTGGTCATTAAGGTAAGAAAAGAAGTTCCTCATCTAAATGTAATTACTGTAAACCTGTTTCATGCATTCAGGATATGACATGATGCCATTTTTTCTTATTCTTTTATTTTTTAAAGGGTGATGAGCAGATGCACCTCCCCAGTCCCTCTGACTCACGCTTCTATCGTTTAATGAGCGGAGGGGATCTGGATGAGGCTGTCGACGCTGACGAGTACTTGGTGCCCAACCACGGCTTCTTCAGCAGCCCCAGCACCTCTCGAACGCTCCTCCTGCACTCTATGGTAATAACATTTACATTTTCAGCATTTAGCAGATGCCTTTATCTATCTATCTATCTATCTATCTATCTATCTATCTATCTATCTATCTATCTATCTATCTATCTATCTATTTATCTATCTATCTCTGTCTATTTCTCTATATACTTGTCTATCTATCTCTGTCTGTCTGTCTGTCTGTCTGTCTGTCTGTCTGTCTGTCTGTCTGTCTGTCTATCTATCTATCATCTATCTATCTATCTATCTATCTATCTATCTATCTATCTATCTATCTATCTATCTATCTATCTATCTCTGTATGTCTGTCTATTTCTCTATATACTTGTCTATCTATCTCTGTCTGTCTGTCTATCTATCTATCTATCTATCTATCTATCTATCTATCTATCTATCTATCTATCTATCTATCTATCTATCTATCTATCTATCTATCTATGTCTGTCTATTTCTCTATATACTTGTCTATCTGTCTGTCTGTCTGTCTGTCTGTCTGTCTGTCTGTCTATCTATCTATCTATCTATCTATCTATCTATCTATCTATCTATCTATCTATCTATCTATCTATCTATCTATCTATCTATCTATCTATCTATCTATCTATCTATCTCTGTCTATTTCTCTATATACTTGTCTATCTATCTCTGTCTGTCTGTCTGTCTGTCTGTCTGTCTGTCTGTCTGTCTGTCTATCTATCTATCATCTATCTATCTATCTATCTATCTATCTATCTATCTATCTATCTATCTATCTATCTATCTATCTATCTATCTATCTATCTATCTATCTATCTATCTCTGTATGTCTGTCTATTTCTCTATATACTTGTCTATCTATCTCTGTCTGTCTGTCTATCTATCTATCTATCTATCTATCTATCTATCTATCTATCTATCTATCTATCTATCTATCTATGTCTGTCTATTTCTCTATATACTTGTCTATCTGTCTGTCTGTCTGTCTGTCTGTCTGTCTGTCTATCTATCTATCTATCTATCTATCTATCTATCTATCTATCTATCTATCTATCTATCTATCTATCTATCTATCTATCTATCTATCTATCTATCTATCTATCTATCTATCTATCTATCTATCTATCTATCTATCTATTGCAGCACAATAAGATGTTTTTTTTCCACATATACCAGCTACTTTGAAAGCTGGGGTCAGAGTCAGAGCCAAAAGGGCCTAACAGTGGTATGGTATGGCATGGTAGAGACAGGATTCAAACCCATAACCTTTTAGTTGGTAACACACAGCTCTACGCATCCGGCTACCACTGTAGGCTTTAAGCACTATATTATATTATGTTCTTCATGTATGCACTTTATTACTATAATGTGCGCAATACGTCTGTCAGGCATTGTGTGTGTGTGTGTGGGAAACCACTCGAGTCTAAACTCTTGCGTTGGAAACAGATCCACATGGCCCGGTTTCTTCGGTCCCGTTCCTACTCTTCCATCCATTTCCTGTTCTCCCATGTGCTTGGTCTTAAACCCCCGCTTCCTCCCAGGTGCTCGCTGATTAATGAGCAAACTGCAGTAACACAATCACTGAAATGGCCTCACCAGGCCCCGCTCTGCGTTTTGGCCGGTCGCCCGCTGCGCCGTGCTCGCTGAACTCCTCCTTTTAAGTTTGATCGCCTTCGCAGGCGACGCCGTACTGCACTCGCTCCAAAACATTGGGCTGAAAGGAGGAAAAAAGGAGCCTGTCAGACGGGATTATATAATACAGGCTTCAGGCTACGGCCATTTATGGGCTCCAGCTCCTTTCACAGATGCTAACTGACTTCTTTAAACTCTTTATAAAGATAGGATGTTTTAGATTCTCACCTTAGCTGAGGTTCCTTTTGTTAGGATTTAAGGTAAGTGGGTGTTGAAAACATACTTGTTTAGCCCGGCTACAGGCAAAAAGAGGAGTCATTATCTCGTCTTTGGTCGTCTATCAGAAAATAATGACAGATCTTTCCTGCAGCTGCATCCAAACAGAACAGTTCAGATACTAGACTGCTCAGCTCTAGTGGAATCCTACTGCATTTAAAATGAAATAAGATCCACAGGCGGTCCCCTGGAATTCATGGGCTTGTTTTTGTCTTGAAATGCAGCATAAACTGTTGCTCGCTTATAGACCCAGACCCAGGAGTGCCTTTCCAAATGATGTCCAATCAGTTCAAATTGCAATAGGTCGACTCCAACTGACTTCTAGACACATTATAGTATAGATAGTGAAAGCAAACAGGACGTACCTGACAACATTTGACAAGTCATGTAGATATGATTGAGTCGGTCATGGCATATACTTACATTTTTTTGTGTAAATATATTGTTTGCGTTGTTTTGTTAATGCAGACAATGAATAATGTGGTGGAATCTGTTTAGATCTAAATGACCAGTGAGTCTGATTATTAAAGTCTAATCTACTCAGTCACAATTGAACATGCCTTGGTGGCCAAATTCTTGTGATGGATTGGCACCCTGTCTGATTACCAGAGTCTAGTCAGAGTACATTTAGCATGTTTTTAATGTTTATAGTATTATAATAGTATTGTTAATGTTATCATGTGTTATTTAACAGTCATATAACAATTATGTAAGAACATTTGTAACACCAGTCAAAATAATCATCTCGATAAGGAACATTAGACTCCAAACAAAAGTAAATCAGTCTAACGTTCTTAACACCACCACGCTCTTGTGCTTGTTCTCATTTCAGAGTCTGAACAGCAGCATCGGCTCGTGCCACAACAGAAACGGGGTACGTGGTTCATCATTTTAAAAAAGCCCTGGAGCGATTTCTGTAATAATGCTGGAACTGCTTGAACTCAGATTTATTGTTTGATGGCAAACAATCAGACTTGTCTTGCCTTGTAGGACTGATGGATTCATGTTTGTTTGTTTGTTTTATTAGGATTTTAACGTCATGTTTTACACACTTTGGTTCCATTCATGACAGGACAGGTCGTTACTGCTTACACAAGATTCATCAGTTCACAAGTTTTAATATCAAACACAGTCATGGACAATTTTGTATCTCCAATTCATACAATTCAATTGTATGTCTTTGGACTGTGGGAGGAAACCGGAGCCCCTGGAAGAAAACCCACGCAGACACGGGGAGAACATGCAAACTCCACACAGAAAGGACCCGGACCGTGCCACCTGGGGATCGAATCCAGGACCTTCTTGCTGTGAGCCTCCGTGCTGTCTCTGATAGATTCATGTTACGTGTGCCAGGATTTATAGTTTTTTTATATATTTCCTGGTCAATATTTTAATTTTCCTTCTACTTCATATAAGGAAGGAAAAAAGAAATCAACCGTAACTATGACATGAAATATGTGAATTTTAATAAATAAGATGCTATAGAAGGTTAGTAAGTGCGTGTTAGTTCTCAGCTGAAGTGCTTAGTAAAGAGGTGGATCTTTAATGGTTTTTAGAAGATAGTGAGAGACTCAGATGTTCTTCCAAGTCACTCACAGCAACATTTCTTCCAAATCCACAAAGTTACTCAGTGCAGCTTTAGAGAAAACAGATCCTGGCGTGCACTCAGTACTCGGTTGTAAAACACATCTCTTAACAGATTGGGCCTCAGTCCAACCGCCCATCTTTGCATTGACGTAATAGCTGTTGTGCAACACAGGTAAGGCTGGATTTTACCTGTGTGACCGGTACATCCTGTACTGTCTTACTAACACAGCCCTGTTTGTTTCAGAATCTCCAGCCCATGAGAGAGAACAGCATTGTGATGCGATACATCCCCGACCCCACAGACCGCTTCATGGACGGAGATTTCCAACCTGCCCCAGGTAACATTCACATGAATACCTGCGTGGGTCACCTGAGACGAATATAGTGATCAGACAACCCCACACCGTGGTGGAGCAGGGAATTGCTAATGGAATGGTGTTCAACTGGTCTCCACCTTGCTGTCAGAGACGGATATGACTAAATGTAATGATCGTGTAATTGTGTTGTGTCGCCCAGTTTGATTTATTAAGCAACTGAATCATACAGACTGGAACTCGGTTCCTCGTTAGCTCTGAGTGACTGTCACACCCTGATTAGATTTTCACTTGACAAAGGATTTGTTGATTCACATTATGATGTCATTATCATTATTTATTAGATTATTTAGCAAACCATATAAGGTACCGCTGCTGAGATCTGGGTTCAAATCTGAGCAGTGCTGTCAACCTGCCAGGCATCTACACAGTCAAAAGCCCTGTGATAGATTGGAGCTCTCTCCAGCATACTGCTTTGTGCCCAATAATAGCTGGAGAATAAAGCAGTTACTGAAAATAAAATTCATTTAAAAATACAGAGGTGAATAAGTAATTGCCCCCTTTTTATTACAAAATATGACAATATACAAAGGGTTAAAATTTCCTTAAACTGCAGCATAATATACCTGCAAAATGACATTGATTGCTTGACTTTGGTGGTAAGGGTCAGGACGAGTCAGATTTATATTCTACAAATCTAAAATGAGGGTATTTTTAAAAGCATTTTAATATCACAATATAAAACCACTCACCAAATGTGTTTGATAAGCTTAAACATTCATCATTCAAACAGAAACTCAGTTCTATCTTTTATTTCTTCTAGAATACATAAACCAGAACAGCGGCGCTGTCGTCTCTAACATGGTCAACCCGATCTACCAGAACCCGGGACCCATCCGTGGAGCATTTGACGAGACCGAGGAGGAGTACCTGAGCTGCTTCAAAACCCCAGAACCCCTCCCTCCTCTCAAATCCGCTCCGGAGTACCTAAACACCCCCCAGTCTAAATTCATCCCCCCCTCGTCTGCCAGCCACAACCTGCTCAACGGGCACGGCTACAGCACGCAGAACAGCATCGACAACCCCGACTACCAGCAGGACTTCTGTCCGGTGAGGGTCAAGCCGAACGGGCACCTCCCGGCCGCCGAGAACTCGGAGTACATGGGTATTAAAGCACTGTAGCACAGTTTGGACTTCTGTAAAGTTTGGACTTCATAAAGAAGACAAAATATAAATGTTGGACATGGAGTGCACTGGACTGCTGGTGCAGTTCTTACAAAACACATGCCAGTAAGTGGACTGGGCTGTGAGTGTGTGTGTGAGCAAATGAAAGATTGAATGCTTTTCTGTCTTGCTTTCTGAATGTGCTCCGGTCCGGAGCGACCCTGAAAAGGACGAAAGAGTTACTGAATATTAATGAAATAATAAAGAAATAAATTATATATTTAGCTCTGCTTTAGATAAGTGTGCCATCCAGAGTCTATTAATGCTTCGTGTCAGTTCTTTCTGGGATCTGCTCCAGACCAACCGTAAGTCCACGAATCGCAGCGTATCACAATTACTACAGATGAGTGAATTAAAAAAATAATTGAATAAATTATTTAATTAATTACCAGTTTAATTCAAATCGCAGGGAAAAATAATAGTAATTAAATAAACTTATATGCGAACGCCCCCTTGTGGAAGCTTTATGTTACATCTTGTAAACCACAGTGGGACCAGATTGTATAGAGAGATTAAGATGCATTATTTGTGTTGCCTGGGTCGCATAAACAATCATGGACAAAATGTGTGTCACTTGAAAGAAAGTTTGCAAAACCCCTGATCTAATGCACTTATTTTATGTTTCATTTCTTATTGTGTGACAAAATGCATTAAACGTGTGTTTTTAGTTACTTAGTATATTAGTGTCTCAGGTCATGAAATTAAATTAATAAAAAAAAATTTAAGAAAAGATAGCACCATACAGGACTCTCACTTACTGGTGGAGAGTCAATCCCATTAGAGTAACAGGTGTAATAGTAAAGTTTCCACATGTCTTCATACCTCTGTGATTTATAATAGTAAGTGGGCTCTTTGGTCATGGAGTTTAAGAAAGAATAACATAAGAGGCTGTTTGTTTTTGCTGACTGCACCTTTAACCCAGACCATCTGCCTTGATATTTTGGCTCAATTTGGTGCGAATGGCTTCAAATTTTTTAATCACATTACAAACTCATCCTGTATCAGCAATTCCACACTCACAGAAATTCCTGAAAGTTTTCTATTCCTGTCTGTGATGCCTTTTTGAGCATCACGTTGTGTTGTACAGTATGTTTGAACTCTGTAGCATGTGTAGCTTTCACCCTGCTTCCCTTTTCCTACAAAGACTCCACTGAGCCATGCATCTTCGCTGTGAATAGAAAACAGAATGGTGGCCCAAGCTTGACCGCCGTTCCATGCTGGAGGTTTCGGTTGGTGAAACAAACCAGCCCACGACTGGTACGTGCACGAGACTGGGAGATACAGACGTTTTTTTATTTTATTTTATTTTTTTAATTGTGTCTTTTACATTATATCAGCTAAGCTGTGTACAGTCACGTGTGTATCGTTTAGTGTCTTTGTGTTGTTGTGCTGTTGCACTCTACTAAATTTAAGTGGTAAAGCTCGCAAAGCATTATGGGACTCTTCAGAATGAACGGACGGTGCTGTGGAAGTATTTCAGATGATGCAGTATCATGTCGTGAATATTCTACAGTTAAAAACTGCTATGATATTGGTGAGCATTCCTTACTGAACTGAACTCTTTATTTTCCTGTTTGATTGTAATTATTACATTTAAAGTAATAAACAATAGTAATTGTACTTTGTTTTGTTCCTGGTGTTATCTTGATTGTATCTGAAGAATTTGGCTGCCAGTAGATTTATTGGTTAATTTAATCAGCTAAACTAATGACTAGCCAGTCTGTAAGCTGTGTGCTAACAGTAAAACATTAGATCACAATTCCCATAATATATTTTAGTTATTCCACTATTAAATAAGTAGTTTTAAATTTATATTGTAGATCTAGACTTATCTAGATCTGAAGATCTGTTTTACTTGTGTTCCACTTCCACTGTTCTTTTTCATGAGTAGTTCTCATGAATAAAATAAAAGAAAATGTTGAATAAACTGGAAAATTATTATTTATGTTAAAAGATGTTTCTATTTGGTACAGAACAGATACAGTTATTATGAATTTTTAACAACACAAGTTGTTTTAGAACCATTAAGTACACGTTTCTAATAATAAGCAACATATCTCATTATTTGCTACTTGCAATCTAGACAAAGGACCAATTCTTTGAGTTTTAAATATAGTAAATATAATTTTAATATGGCCAATTATTTGTATTTATGCTATTTCGAGTAGACAGTATGAACCTGCTCCAGTGGAACATCCCTGCTAGTAGTAGGTTGCTAGGAGCCTGCAAACTAGTGGGATTTCAGTGGGACACCCCTTCTAATTTTTTAATTCATGTTTCAGCCACAACAGGTAATAAATCACTTATATAAATGTAATAGGTCATCTGTTAGCTCTGGAATGAACTGGAACACCAAGGCTGTCTTGACCAACATCAGTGCCAAGCCATACAAACACTCTTTTGACTAAATTGGCACAAATTCCTAAAGTCATACTTCAAAATCTGGTGTGAAGAGTGTCTGTTGTTAAAGTTGAGAAGATGACACCAGATACTTTTAGACAGATAATGTATTTTATAGAAACCAAGTTTAGTTCTGAACGGTGATGAACACTAGATGGCAGCAGAGTTTCTTTTACAGATAATATCTCCAGTGCTATTTTACCAAAACAATACAATTATATTTAATATAACTCCAACATTATTCCAAAATATGATTTATCCACAGAAATGTATCAGGTCTCAAGTCAAAATTCATAAGACTAATGGACTGATGGTGTTATTTCTATTTCAATAGTTTATTCAATTAATTTAACAAATTCGATCTGTCTATCTGTCGGTCTGTCTGTCTGTGTGTTTTATCCTGGTCAGAGTCGCGGAGTGTTCCACTGGGAGACACTGGGCTCAAGCGTCACCCATCCCGCCCTCAGGATCAGTCCTGTCTGTGTAGACGCCCAGCAGGACGATAGCATTGTAGTGTAGCAGCCACCCGAGTATTACATTTACATTTTCAGCATTTAGCAGACACTTTTTATCCAAAGCGACTTACAGTCTAAGCAATTGAGGGTTAAGGGCCTTGCTCAAGCGCCCAACAGTTGCTGATGGTAGTGGGGTTCGAACCAGCAACCTTCTGCTTACTAGTCCTGGACCTTAACCGCTAGGCCACAACTAATTATTATTATTATTATTATTATTATTATTATTATTAGTAGTAGTAGTAGTAGTAGTACTAATAGTATCAGCAGTAGCATCATCATTATATTTTTTATTTTTTGTTATTATTATTATTACTATTATTATTGTTACTGATATTATCAGCAGTAGCATCATCATTATTATTTTCTTATATATTTTTTGTTGTTATTATTATTATTATTATTATTATTATCATCAGTATTAGCATCATCTTCATAATTATTATATTGTATTATTACTATTACTATTGTTATTTGTGGTGTGCTCATTTACATTCTCAGTAAATCTTACAGTAAATAGCAATACATAATATGTTGATGATTTTAAAATATTAGGGTTTAGTAAAATAACGTAACGCGTGTCCTGTGTTTATTTAAATAATTTTATAATCAATCTGACCACAAAAATGCGCCTGTGGTTTCTGATCCTGATACAGAAGGAGGAACTTTAATTTTGGAGGATGTGCGCATGCGCAGTGAGTGTCGGAGGGACAGTAGGAGAGACGGTTGATAAAAGCTCGCTGAGAGGATTTCAGCTCTCAGCTCAAACCGCGATGAGTTTATTCAGAATTCATCTCATTTTCTGCCTGTTCGGGTTCATAATTGTGCTCAGTGACACGCAGCAGGTGAGTTTAATGTGATTTAATGTGTTATTTGTGTGTGAGATGTAATAAGTTGATGTTGTTTGGAGTCTAAACTTGTTGATGTAGTTGAACCGGGACCGCTGGATCTGCGCTTTGCTAACCGGCTAATTTAGTTTTTTATTTCACTTTCGCTTATTTTTATTTATTCAATTTATTTATTTTTAGATTTATACATAAAATACTTAAGATTTATTCTCTTGTCATTAACGGTCGCCGGGTTCACAGTGACGGTTTAATCCAGTTTGCATTATTAGCGCTATTTTATTCACCCACGTATTCATATTTTAATTTTAATAACATTTTTATTTAATTGTTTTAAATATAAATACTTATTTTTAGTCCTCAGATTGATTTATTTACTAATAATTAAGTCTATGGTACATCTCAGGTGTGAGTTCCATACAGGTAAACTACAGAACAGAACAGTTGAATAGAAATAGAGTAGAAATAGAATAGAGTAGTTGAATGAAAGAATGGAATAGTTGAATAGAATAGAATAGTTGAATGAGAGAATAGAAATCAAATAGAATAGTTGAATAAAATAGAATAGTTGAATAAAATAGAATAGTTGAAATAGAATAGAAATAGAGTAGTTGAAATAGAATAGAGTAGTTGAATGAAAGAATGGAATAGTTGAATAGAATAGAGTAGTTGAATGAAAGAATGGAATAGTTGAATAGAATAGAGTAGTTGAATAAAATAGAATAGAATAGTTGAATGAGAGAATAGAAATCAAATAGAATAGTTGAATGGAATAGAATAGTTGAATAAAATAGAATAGAATAGTTGAATGAAATTGAATAGTATAGTTGAACGAAATTGAATAGTATAGTTGAATGAAACAGTAGAAATAGAATAGTTGAATGAAATTGAATAGACTAGTTGAATTAAATAGAATAGAAAAATAGTTGAATAGAATAGTTGAATAAAATAATTAGGAATAGAGTAGTTGAATGAAATAGAATAGAAGAATTTACTGAAATAGAATAGAATATGAATAGAATTTTTCATATATATATATATATACATGTATACAGTACGAAATTCCTTTTTCATTACATATCTCAGCTCGTTTGGAAGCTGAGGTCAGAGTGCAACTGAGGGGGTTAAGGGCCTTGCTCAAGGGCCCAACAGTGTCTTCATGGGAAAGCTGGAATTAGATCTTTCAGCCTTTCAGGTGACAGCCCAAAGCTCTACCCACTAGACTCCACTGTCCCTCATCAGGTTGTGTATTTTTGAAATACAAAAGAAGTGAAACACAGTCTGCATGAGCGTGCACCTTACATTATATTTCACTTCAGTATCCATACCAAGAGCGGTCACAAGATCAACGTTTTGGTGGTCAGCAGCACACCTCCACAAGAGCCTGGGGGCGTGACGTCACATCCTGGCCGGCCGGTTTTGATTGTTGAATTACAGCTGACTTGGTGCATTCTGCACAAACCCACTTCTAAATTATATATACTGTTTTTTTTAAAGATATTTAAGTATAAAAACGCTGGAAAGTATTTCAAACATGATGCTAACGTGCAGGTCTGGATGCCGACTTATTATAAACATGGTTTCAGATATGAGCAATCGGATTTATTCTGCAAACATCTTATTGTTTTTAAGATGTAAGTTTTTTCCTAAGCCCTTATACCAACACACATTTATTATTATTATTATTACCAGTTTTTATACTAATGAATTCTTTACTCTGTTAACCAACCAATTTATGCGTATGTACAGTGTATCACAAAAGTGAGTACACCCCTCACATTTCTGCAGATATTTAAGTATATCTTTTCATGGGACAACACAAACAAAATGACACTTTGACACAATGAAAAGTAGTCTGTGTGCAGCTTATATAACAGTGTAAATTTATTCTTCCCTTAAAATAACTCAATATACAGCCATTAATGTCTAAACCACCGGCAACAAAAGTGAGTACACCCCTTAGTGAAAGTTCCTGAAGTGTCAATATTTTGTGTGGCCACCATTATTTCCCAGAACTGCCTTAACTCTCCTGGGCATGGAGTTTACCAGAGCTTTAGAGGTTGCCACTGGAATGCTTTTCCACTCCTCCATGACGACATCACGGAGCTGGCGGATATTCGAGACTTTGCGCTCCTCCACCTTCCGCTTGAGGATGCCCCAAAGATGTTCTATTGGGTTTAGGTCTGGAGACATGCTTGGCCAGTCCATCACCTTTACCCTCAGCCTCTTCAATAAAGCAGTGGTCGTCTTAGAGGTGTGTTTGGGGTCATTATCATGCTGGAACACTGCCCTGCGACCCAGTTTCCGGAGGGAGGGGATCATGCTCTGCTTCAGTATTTCACAGTACATATTGGAGTTCATGTGTCCCTCAATGAAATGTAACTCCCCAACACCTGGTGCACTCATGCAGCCCCAGACCATGGCATTCCCACCACCATGCTTGACTGTAGGCATGACACACTTATCTTTGTACTCCTCACCTGATTGCCGCCACACATGCTTGAGACCATCTGAACCAAACAAATTAATCTTGGTCTCATCAGACCATAGGACATGGTTCCAGTAATCCATGTCCTTTGTTGACATGTCTTCAGCAAACTGTTTGCGGGCTTTTTTGTGTAGAGACTTCAGAAGAGGCTTCCTTCTGGGGTGACAGCCATGCAGACCAATTTAATGTAGTGTGCGGCGTATGGTCTGAGCACTGACAGGCTGACCCCCCACCTTTTCAATCTCTGCAGCAATGCTGACAGCACTCCTGCGCCTATCTTTCAAAGACAGCAGTTGGATGTGACGCTGAGCACGTGCACTCAGCTTCTTTGGACGACCGACGCAAGGTCTGTTCTGAGTGGACCCTGCTCTTTAAAAACGCTGGATGATCTTGGCCACTGTGCTGCAGCTCAGTTTCAGGGTGTTGGCAATCTTCTTGTAGCCTTGGCCATCTTCATGTAGCGCAACAATTCGTCTTTTAATATCCTCAGAGAGTTCTTTGCCATGAGGTGCCATGTTGGAACTTTCAGTGACCAGTATGAGAGAGTGTGAGAGCTGTACTACTAAATTGAACACACCTGCTCCCTATGCACACCTGAGACCTAGTAACACTAACAAATCACATTACATTTTGGAGGGAAAATGACAAGCAGTGCTCAATTTGGACATTTAGGGGTGTAGTCTCTTAGGGGTGTACTCACTTTTGTTGCCGGTGGTTTAGACATTAATGGCTGTATATCGAGTTATTTTGAGGGAAGAATAAATTTACACTGTTATATAAGCTGCACACAGACTACTTTTCATTGTGTCAAAGTGTCATTTTGTCAGTGTTGTCCCATGAAAAGATATACTTAAATATCTGCAGAAATGTGAGGGGTGTACTCACTTTTGTGATACACTGTATATGTATTTGAATCTTGCGTATCTACTTCAGCTTTTGATTATTTGCACTCGAAATCTTTCACAAGGTCCTGCAATGTTTACATTTGGTGATTGGGAAAGATCTCAGAGGTGCTCGACTTGATCCCGATATCTATTAACCTGCTCTTACGTCATTTTAACAGCACGTTAACAAGCATTATCATCCTGCGATTTGGAAACCCCTACAAAAGGAGTGTTTGGGTGAAGCCGAACTTTTTATTAATGATTTTTACCATATACAGAATACAAACCATCCCATACCCCTTTAATTTTATGATTGATGGTAAAGCTGCTCTCTCTCCATGTTCAACGTTATTTGTGAGGGCAAACTGACATGACTTAAGATGTTAATTATTCAACATCTAATTGAGAGATTTGGCAGGAGCCGCCACTGCTGCCAAGTTGTATAAAACCTCTGTACTGACCCTTGAGTAGATTATCTTATCTTCTCTAGTTTGAGATATTGCATAACCTCTCTGATCCAGTGCCTGTAAGTCGGGGGACGAGGGTCTTTCCACCTAAACAATATTAGTCGTCTGGCTAGCAGAGTGCAGAAAGCCGGTACGTTACACTTATAATAACTTAGGTGAGCATCTACTGGCTGAACACCAAATGGCGCAACATAAGGCGAATAGTCCAGTGGTACTTCCAGAACTTTAGAAAGGGCATCGAAAATGGATTGCCAAAACTGATATAACTTTGGACATGTCCAAAACATATGTGATAGATTTGCCGGGTCTTGTTTGTATCTTTCACATGTAGGGTCCAAATTTGGTCTGGTTTTAGACAATCTAACTTTGTGCCAGTGAAGTCGGTGTACTACCTTAAATTGCACCGCAGAATGCCGTTGACAAACCTTGTGGTGCATTTTTAAGGCAGGCTTTCACTGTGTGGTTAGTTAGTCAAGTGAATGCAGTCCAAATATTTTACATAACTATTGTTGGATGTCATTCAAGATATGAAGTGAAGTGAATGCCGTGCACATATTTTACATAATTATCGTTGGATATCGTTCCTGATGTTGGAGCCACATCCATCCATCAGGATTAAATTTTGTAATAATGAAGTTTTATGATATTTCTGAAGTAATCATGTGGCTTAAGATTTAGAATGAATTTATGGATCTTGGTGCTACTGGGTCATGAAAATACTATAATTATAATCTAACATTCATATTTATTAAGATAAACATAAACCCAATGGCACTCTGGTGGCACAGTGGTAAATCACACTAGCCTGGTACAACTGGAATCCAAGCGGTGCCTTCGGCCGTCTACAGACATGATTGGTTATGTCTGGGGTGGTCAAGGCCTCGCAATGGGTTGGCGACCTGTCCGGGGTGTTTTATTGCAGGAGAACTGGACCCACCATGGCGGTGGAACATGAAAAGTGTTTGAATTACATTTACATTTTCAGTATTTAGCAGATGCTTTTATCCAAAGCGACTTACATTACAGTTACAGTTTACAGTCTAAGCAATTGAGGGTTAAGGGCCTTGCTCAAGGGCCCAACAGCAGCAACCTGGCAGTGGTGGGGCTTGAACCAGCAACCTTCAGATTACTAGTCCAGTGCCTTACCACTAAGCTACAGTTATGGCAGACTGCCATAATTTGATGTAATAAAGTTATCTTGGTATTATGTGTAAGGAATAAAACCTAATACAGCAAAATCTACTGATTTAAGAGGCTTATTTCTTTATGATGGTTTGAAAGTGACAGCGCTTTGATTTTGACTCCAGTTATATTTGGAAGGTCGTACAAGTCAAGGGTTACATGTTATGAAAATGCACTCGAGGTTCTTAACTGATTATTCAAGCAGCTTCTTGCCTGCAGGATTCTGCTGAGTCTGATGAATGAGGTGAAGTTGGCAGGGCACTGCAGATAAGATTTAAGAAAAGTTTGCCTCTTTTACCACAGTATAGAGGCCAGAACTGGGTGGTAGGATGAGTAGACAAATGATTCGGTGTTCAGTCACATGCCCACGCTGAGATCATGTGAGACTTGGCCGGGCTGAGGCCGTAGCTGTTGTTGTTGAGTCAGCGCTGAACGAAAGCGCCAGGATCGTCACTCCGAGTCTGAACTGAAGTCTGGTTTCACAGCACGTCTGTAATCTGATCCTTTTCTTCGAAGATTCAAATGAAAGTGAAGGCAGCGCAGCACATGTTGGTACAGTGTTTATAGAAAGCCGTAGTAACTGAGCGAACAATGTCTGAAATCATTTACTCTAGTTCTCATTCATAAATGTCTGTTTTTGACTCTCACTGCTGACATTTTGTCCTGCATTTTCTTCCCTTTAGTGTCAGTCTGGTTATAATCCCTGCCACATTTTATGCAGTGAATAATCTAGTAAACAATTTATACTTATGCAGTAAGTTGGTTCATATTCACATTTTTCTAAACTTAACTTTAATTGTTGTGGCATGACTCTGTTGCACATCATCTGAGGTCCAAAGGTCAGGAATATGCCAGCCTACTGGGCAAATAAACATCCAACATGTGTTTGCATTATTCCATGGTGCAGTTGCTTTAAAACTAAATTCACTAGACCGAATGAAGTAATTGAACCCACAAGCTTCTTAGCTAATAAACATAATTTACATTGTACATATGCATTTAGCGCAGTGGCCCCCGACCAAGTCAAGTCAAACTTATTCATATAGCGCTTTTTACAATGGACATTGTCTCAAAGCCGGTCCGTGGGTCATTTATTACCGGGTCGCACAGAAAGAATAAATAATTAGAGATCGCTACATCAGCAAGGAAAACGCTGCTTCCATTTCCAACACATGGGTGTTTATCATCTCATATCACCCCCAGGTGGAAGCAGCATCTCGCTGCAGCGAAAAAAGCACATTTGTGAGTAGTATAACTATTCTGTTTTAAATCCTCGCCCCCGCCAGTCCTGATTTAGCGGACGCTTTTATATAAATTGACAGAACACAGTTCGAGCAATTGAGGGTTAAGGGCCTTGCTCAGGGGCCCAACAGTGTCTGCTTGGCAGTGGTGGTGCTCGAGTCCAGTACCTTAATCACTGAGCTCTCCCTGCTTATTACTTTTGATTAGTAGGATAGATTTTTTTATGTTCTGAAAAATAAAGTTCGATTAGGGGTCGTAGACCGTCTAGGTTTGTAGACATGGGTGCGTTCCTCAACATCCAGAAAATGAAAAAATAAATAAATACAAAACTTAATTAGGGATGTAACAAAGGAGCTTGTTAATTATTAAGGGACCTCGATTTATATTTAAGACCTGCCTTAAATACACAATGCCTAAAGATTCCTGAAACACTGGTTCTCGCAGGTCGTTCGATGTGAGTCGGAACAGCCGATGTGACGAAACGACTGTGGAATGCAGCCAGCTCAGATGTCATCGCGTCGGGAGAGAAAACCTCGGCCGTTGCGCTACTGTTTTCATTTCTGCACGCATGCAGTTTGCTTTAGAGGTCAGGAGTCCTCACGTGCAGAGTGCAGATTACCACGTTCTGCTTTATTAAGCCATAATCCGTTCCGTCGGACCCACGCGGACGTCACTCCGTGTTCTAGAGCCGGATGTGTACCGTGCAAGTTCAATCTGATGTGCAGGAAAACGCAAATAAAAAAACGATGCTTGCTCTCCCGTGCGTATTTTAACTGGTTGTTAATTTCATTTTTAATGCAGGAAGCGATTGTTACTACTGCAGCCTATCCAGACCCGGCTGTGTTCACTTCAATTTACATTTTCGGCATTTGGCAGACGCTTTTATTCAAAGCGACTTGAAGTACTGTGACTGCATATTGTCTAAGCAGCTGAAGTTTAAGGGCCTTGCTCAAGGACCCAACAGTGGTGGGACTGGAACCAGCGACCTTTCGATTACAGGTCCACCACCTTAACCGCTAGTCTACAACTGTTCCTCTTCAATCTTGCATGTTCAGCGTTTTCCCTCATCCACTGTTAGGAATATTTGCTTTATTGATATCACATTGAGGTTAATTATTAGGCTCCTGTAACTCATTTTCTGTAATAAAAGAGCAATGAAGGTCCCAACCCAAAAGCATGTACAGTCTTACACAGAAGTATTTGCCTCGTTCTGATTTCCTCTGTTTGCATATGGTTTAATAGGATCAATATTTTACATTAGGATATTAGGATGTAGGAAATTTCAGTGAACTGTGACGTATTTGCTACCTACAGCAAGTCGTTTAGTTTCCATTCTGATTAAATTATCCTGCATACTCCATCCAGCTCAACCACAAACATGTGCTGGAGTACCCTGGCATTTATCTACCTTTCATAGACGTCTATATTTTTTGTCCTGTTTTGTCTCTCTAGGCCGAGGCGCAGCACTGTATCTGGTATGGAGAGTGTGGAAACTCGACAATCCTCCCGGAGAAGAAGTACAACTGTAACTACACGGGGCCTCCCAAACCTCTACCTAAGGATGGACAAGATCTATTAATGGTATTTAACATGCATGAGACATTCGGGTGTTAGGTTTAGTACTAAAGCAAGCATCACAGGCTGTGTACACAACAAGATCAGTCTGCAAGAAGGTCCTGGGTTTGTGTGTGCAGTTTGCATGTTCTCCTCGTGTCTGTGTGGGTTTCCACCAACAGTCCAAAGACGTGCAATGAGGTTATTTGGAGATACAAAACTGACCATGACTGTGTTCTATATCTGCATCTCAAACAAACAAAATCATGCACACCAGTACTCAGCACACTCGTAAACAACCACATGATCCTGCTTTTTCTAATTTTAATGTCTGAACTCATCACTTGTTTGCAGGAACTTTGCCCAGGTTTGGCTTACGGTGACCAGCGCGTCTGCTGTGACACCAACCAGCTGAACACACTGAAAGGAAACATCCAGCTTCCTTTACAGTACCTGTCCAGGTAAAGCTTGGCCTTAAGATGTAACCACACACACCTAATTTAGATGCCACAGACGTGGTGGCTATTAAAAACAAACCTACAAGCCTTCATATGAGGGTCTCGCTTAGGGCTAAATGGCACATTTGTGGTCATTTCTTCACTGCAGGTGTCCGGCGTGCTTCTTTAACTTCATGACGTTGTTCTGTGAGCTGACCTGCAGCCCGCGCCAGAGTGAGTTCCTCGGCGTCACAGAATTCAACGGCACCAACGTGGTCAAGCTCTCGTACTACATCAACCAGACCTTTGCCGACGGTGAGGAGTTTACGTGTTTTTATTTGTCATATATACATAACCCAGCTTCTTTGGGGTCAGAGTGCGGAGCAGTCATTGTAGCGTTAAGGACCTTGCTCAAGGGCCCAACAGTGGCAAAGCCAGGATTTAAACCCACAACCTTCCAGCCCACAGCTTTACCCACTAGGGTCACAGAGAAAAATAATAATAATTAAATAAGCGAATTTTAAACAGGAAATGAACTTGTACCCGAACGCCCCCATGTGCGTGAAGCGTTACATTACATCTTGTAAACCGCAGTGGGACCAGATAGCCATTATTTTTATTAGTTTCGTTTTTAAAAAAAGTTTAAAAACCCCTGCACTAGGCTATCACTGTTCCAAATATATTTCTGTATCTTTATTTTATACATCTTTGTGCTAATTTTCTGTATATTGTATGGTCTTGCTCCTGCAACAATGCAAATATCCCCTTAAAGGGTAATCAGAGTGTATCTTCATTTATCTTACAAAGAAAACACATCAGCGGTAGTTGGCTTGATTAATTTACTGCTGTGCCACTCGCACGCTCTTAGTTTTTTTCCTATTTTTGATACAATACTGATATTTTGATGTGAATTTATGTGAAATTACCGAGACCTAGCTGTCAAGACAGTTTGTATTATAAAATGTATTATACTGTTGCTTTGACACTGTTTAGGATATTCATGTTTGTTGGACATAGCTGTTATTTTTTATGCTTGTATTTAGGAAATCTGTTTACATTTTATATTATCCTGTAATTTCTGTTTATTTCTCCCCCCCTAACAGCTATGTACAATGCGTGCATGGACGTTCAGGCTCCTTCCAGTAACGTTAAGGCTCTCAGCCTGCTGTGTGGTAGAGATGCCAGTGCCTGCACCCCCACCAACTGGATTCAGTACATGTTCGACATTAACAATGGCCAGGTTCCCTTTGAAATTACTCCTTTGTTCTCAGGTACACACACACACACACATTATTAACTTGCTTTGATTATACATTTGATACTTGGTTGACATCCATCTATGATTGACAGTAGGTACAGTGTTGTTGGGTTTAATTCTCCTCCTTTTTTAAAATGATTAAATGCAATTTAATGATATTAATATAATAGTTTATCCATCATTGTTAGCAGTTTAAATGTCCCGGTGTGTGTGGAGCTTGGCTTTAATCACATGCCCACATCAGTACCACCACAGTTCCCATAGCAATGATGCAGCCAGTTTCTAAGTCCTGGTTACTGACTAATTTATACAATTATTTATAATAATTAGAAGATCATGGATTTATTTCCAGTTTAGTTGAGCCACTCGTTCTATCTAGGTTGTTAAGTAACAAGAGATCCATTGAAAGCTGCTTTTCTCCCAAAGGTGATCCGGGCTCAGTGATGACCCCCATGAATAACCACACGTTCGGCTGCACCGAGTCTCTGGACGACGGCTCGGGACCGTGCTCGTGTCAGGACTGCAGTGGCGCCTGTGGGCCCTCACCTGTCCCTCCACCCATTCCCCCTCCGTGGAGCATCCTGGGCTATGACGCCATGTATGTCATCATGTGCATTTCCTACTGCGCCTTCATCCTGGTCTTGGTCTGCGCTCTGCTCGTGGCATATGTCTGGCGGTGAGGAAAAATTCCAGTCCTGCTAGATTTCAATATACACGAATAATGTAAAATATCAACATTTACTGTATATTAATACAGCCTGACGACCTGAAACCTGCATTTCTTTTTTTCCTTTTTAGAAAGAGGACCATCACATCTGAATACGGCCCCATTCAAGACGCCAACCAGCCCCTTTCACTAAACAAAGACTCCTCACAATCATTCAGTAGGTCTCCATTTGACTATACTTTTTTTTTTAGAGATACACCGAAAATCGGCTCCCTCTTGGATTCACTCATGAGGCCAGTCTCACACACTGGGAGTCACGTGCTGATCTCTGCATTTCTCCACCTCTGTACAGGTGCTAACCAGGGTCCTTATACAACGTCGAAGACCCCAAACCCTTATTTAGTCCGCTTTTTTCCCCATCCAGCAGATTAGTGGCCAATGTTGTCTGCTAGGGGGCGCTCAGCCGACCGGTACCAGAGCTGAGAGTCGAACAGTGCTGTACTGTTAACAATCCTACCGAAAATCAATCTGTGCTGCTTAAAGATCTGTATCTCCACGCTGAATGAAAATCGACAGTTAAAGCTGTTATCGGTTAATCGGTTAATAATCCGTAATACGCACACATACACATTTAAATTAAATTGTGATGCAGAATCATAGTAACAGCAGTATGTTTCCGTACAGCAGGTGAAGTGACGTGCAGCGAGTCTCTGGGCGAGCGTTTCGAGAGCTTCCTCCGTCACCTCTTCAGCTGCTGGGGTTCGTTCTGCGTCCGGCGGCCCTGCCTGGTGATCTTCACGAGCGTGGTGCTGGTGGCGATCTGCTGCTCGGGTCTGCAATACATGCGCATCACCACCGACCCCGTGGAGCTGTGGTCGGCACCTCACAGCCGCGCCAGACAGGAGAAGCGGTACTTCGACCAGCACTTCGGGCCGTTTTTCCGCACGGAGCAGCTCATCATCACCACGCCGCGGACGGACTGGTTCGTGTTCCCGTCCCAGACGGGGCAGGACATTCCCTTCTCTCCCATTCTGAACATATCTCTGCTGCATCAGGTGGGGAACTAGACTCTGTTTGTTTATGGTTTATGTTCAATTACTAGCTTGATTGTGTAATATGACTTCATAGTTTTCTTTTACTTATTTGGCTCTTTTTGATTGTTTTTGATGAATAACATGAAAATATGATGATTTTTCATGCTACACAGATTTCACACACACAGCAGAAATGCCATTAGTCCCTAAAATGTATATTTTTTTTACATGATAAGGTCTTTTATTCAATCTCGGCTGTGCTGTCAGCCGGCTGGGCGCCTACACAGACGTGATTGGCTGTGTCTGAAGGAGGGCAGGCTGAAGGGATTCCTCATTACTGCTGTAATTATGACCCCTGCTGGCTGACTGAAGTCAATTACACAGAGACTGAGAATAATAGAGAACAGTGCGCGACTCGATACGCGATACTGCATTCTGACCGGTGCATTTTCACCAACAATAAATCGGTTCTGAACCAGGAACAGTTGTTCTCAGCTGGACACAATACTTGCAGCTTCTTACTGCGGTTGTTACTCCGTTGACGACCCATCCTCGTTTCCATAAAAACCGGTGCAAATGCGGGCCAGCGTTCTGAATCGCACCAAGGTTCTAAAAAGCCTGAACAGAACCAGTTCAAGATCCAGAGTTATTTGTTTGTGTGGACCTGTGAGATGGGGATTTAGGTACATTAGGTACAGCCCTCCTCGGTCAGGGTCGGGGTCTGCAGCAGTGGAGAAGACACAACTGGGTAATTGGATATGACTAGATTGAGAGAAAAAGAAAAAAAAACATTTATTTTGTCTCCTCCTTCAGGTTCTAGACCTCCAGACAGACATCGAGCACCTAGAGGCCGAGTACAATGGCCAGAAAGTGACCCTAAAAGACATCTGCATCTCCCCTCTTGCCCCCTACAACAACAACTGTACCATTCTGAGCGTGCTCAATTACTTCCAGAACAGCCATGAAGTGCTGGACCACACGTTTGCCGACGAGTTTTACGTTTACAACGATTACCACACACACTTCCTGTACTGTGTGAGGTATGAACGTTTTCCTCCATCACTCCTGATTACCAGAGATTATACAGTATAATATTTGTAAAATTTTATATAAAGTCATTAATTTGTGTAATCGCTTTAGTTCCCCAGTAGCCCTTGATGATACTGGACATTTCCACGACCCCTGCATGGGCACGTTCGGAGGCCCCGTGTTTCCCTGGTTGGCCCTTGGAGGCTACGAAGGTTTAAATCATTTAATCTTTATGATTTATAAATGTAGAACAAATAAAGCTTGTAAGTAAATTATGGCTTTGTTTTTACAGATTGTAATCACTCTCACTTCTGCTCCTCTGTGTTTAGGTACAGCGTATAACAACGCCACCGCTCTGGTCATCACCTTTCCCGTCAGTAACTACCTCAATGACACGGAGAAGCTGGGCAGAGCTCTGGCCTGGGAGAAAGCGTAAGTGTTTTACACTCAAGTCGCTGTGGATTTTTCTAGCTCGGCTCCTCGGTTACCGCAGTCCCAGTTTCTACAGGTGCGTCTGTTCTCGTTTTTAGATTCATCAGCTTCGTGAAGAACTACAGCAACCCCGACCTCATCATCTCCTTCAACTCGGAACGCAGCATCGAGGACGAGATCAACCGCGAAAGCAACGGCGACATCGCCACCGTCCTGATCAGCTACGCCATCATGTTCATTTACATCTCTCTGGCTCTGGGCCACATCAGGAGCTTCCGCAGCCTGCTGGTAAGTCAGCCTGTCAGTGCATGTAAGGTTAAAACTCAGATGCATTCATCTAACATGCTTAGATGCATGTTTCAGGTAGACTCAGTGTTAACTGGTGTAAAATCAATCATATATTATTAATTACGTGCTTTTGTTTGGACTGCAGTAGCTGCAAGGGCTTCCTATTAATGCCCATGGTTTTAGCATACAGCTGAGGGCCAGATGGAGTAAAGAATATTCAAACACAGGGCCACAGACATTTTTATAATAAAACCAATAAAAATATAACCGAGCTACCTGAGCTACTTCCTTTTTATTTAAGCGACTAATGATCTACCGTCCACAGTGTTGTGTTTATAATCAGTTTGTAATACTAATGGGAAGATTATTATACTTCTTTTAAATTAAACATACTCATCTCCCTTCTGCATTTGCCGCCTAGTTTTCACTTCTTTAAAGCGCCACATTTATCCAAAAACTCAGGAACGTTAATGTAGGTATAACGTTAATATTTTGAGTTGGAAGAAAGAAGACGGGGAGCATTTTAGATTTGTTTTATGTGATAGCGACACCCAGAGTTTAAACAATTCATGCAGGTTTTTTTTTTTAAAAACCTGCTTAATAGCAGAACAACTTTATTTCTAAAATACCTCACGAGCCATTTAAAGAATCATAACGAGTCGCAAATGGCCTGTGGGCAGTATTTCGGACACCCTTGGCATAGGGTGTTCAACAAGCTCATGGTCAAAGGTGTCCACATACTTAAAGCCATGTAGTGCATTGTAAAAATGCACCAAACTGTTCAAAATTAGGATGCAAACTGGAGCGGAACCCATTCCACATTGGTCGAAAAGGGTTCGTTGTAGACTTTAGAATGGAGTCTGCTTTCAGGACTGGAACGTCTGATGTTTTCTTGTGGCATACAGGTCGACTCCAAGATTTCCCTGGGCATCGCCGGTATTCTGATCGTGCTCAGCTCGGTGGCCTGCTCCCTGGGCATCTTCAGCTACGCCGGAGTCCCCCTCACTCTCATAGTCATCGAGGTCATCCCCTTCCTCGTGCTGGCCGTGGGAGTGGACAATATCTTCATCATCGTGCAGACCTACCAGGTTAGTGAGCGGTCTAATCTTCAGCTAGGTATAATTCTGTATTTGTAAGTATC
The DNA here is from genome assembly GCF_030014385.1 of Trichomycterus rosablanca. Taxonomy (NCBI): domain Eukaryota; kingdom Metazoa; phylum Chordata; class Actinopteri; order Siluriformes; family Trichomycteridae; genus Trichomycterus; species Trichomycterus rosablanca. The sequence goes on from NC_086012.1 coordinate 16,546,082, forward strand.
AGTTCTGCTTCTGCTTTTTACTGTAGTCAGGTTTTAAGAAGTGTGGCTACGGTGGGTTCGAACCTTTTTAATCACCCTTCTGGTTTCGCTTCCTTTTTCGCCCTCATTTTTTGAAGTTATTCTGAACGTAAGAAGAAGTCGTTACTACCACCGGCTGCCCGTCAGTCTGCAAGAGTTCACAAGAGTGGTGAATGATTTACAGCAGTAAATAGTGAAGGGTGGGCTTGGAAACCTTAATTTGTGATGCTTTAGACTGTCTAAACAGGGGCACCCACTTTCGAACGATGAGCCACTTGCAGTTGTCTTTTTTTGAGTTGAGATTTTGACATAAAACCTCTTACTGTACCGTTACCTGTACCTGTTATTGTTGACACAGAATGAAACCCGAAGTCAGCATGCTGCACACAAGTCTGAACACTGATCTTCTGTGTGTAATAATTAAACAATAAGGAAACATCTTGCTAGAAACTATTTCCTGTATTGTTCATACCACTATGAGTCAAAGCTTTCATACGTTATAAGGTTGTGAAATCTTGAAATATCGACGTAAGCAGTAAAGTAACGAGATCCTTCAGCTGTTAACTTGTACATTTTGTGTTCCTCTTTCTTTTCGGATCAGAGAGACGAGCGGATGCAGCACGAGGAGCTTCACCAGCAGATAGGCCGTATCCTAGGAGACGTGGCCCCCAGCATGTTTCTCTCCTCCCTGTCCGAGACGGTGGCCTTCTTCCTAGGTCAGAACTGGAGTCAATCGGATGTTTTTAAATGTAGAAGTTGGGTGGTGGGTAGCACTGTCGCCTCGCAGCAGGAAGGACCTGGATTCCTCCCACAGTCCAAAGACGTGCAAGTGTGATGAACCGGAGATGCAAGATTGTCCATGACATTAAAACGTGTGAACTGGTGAATCTTGTGTAACCTGTAACTACCTGTCCTGTCACGAATGTAACCAAAGTGTAAAACGTGACGTTAAAATCCTAATAAATAAATAAATGTAGAATATTAGACGTGGTCTCCTCGCAGCAACATGGGCCAGGGTTCGATTTCCTGGCTGAGGTTTCCTCCGGGTGCTCTGGTTTCCTCCTACAAGTCCAAAGACATGCGGTCAGGCTAACTGTAGATACTAAAAATTGGCCCGAATGTGTGTGGGTGCCCTGTGATCGACTTGTCCAGGGTGTTTCCTGCTTTTCGCCCAGCGAATCTGACCCAGTACGACCCTGACCAGGTTAGAGCTGTACTAAAGCAGATGTGTAGCGGTCATCAAGAGGGCATGATTACGCTAGCCCACTGCCGCTGAGAATTAAACCCAGGGCTATCAGCCAGACGGGTATCTGTGGTAGCTCAGTGGGTGAGGTACTTGTTCCTGACTCGTCCGTCTTTCTTTTTTCTTTTTTTATCTTGTCCTGCAGGGGCTCTGTCTCACATGCCGGCAGTGAGGACGTTCTCGCTCTTCGCAGGCTTGGCTATCTTCATCGACTTCCTGTTGCAGATCAGTTGCTTCGTGTCCCTGCTGGGTCTGGACCTCAAGAGACAAGAGGTAATGCAAAGAGATGCATGCAGTCTTCACTTGATCCTGTTTTGGTGAAGCAGTCTGGACCTCACCATGATTGTATAATGGATTTAAACTGGGAAATCTTTTGTGTCCAAATCTTTCAGAAAAATCGAATGGACATTTTGTGCTGCATCAAGCTTCCTGACGGACAAGAGACAAAGTCTGACAGCGCCCTGTTTCGCTTCTTCCACAAAGTCTATGCTCCCTTTCTTATGAAGGATTGGGTGCGCCCCCTAGTGGTAAGTCTTTTCTAACATGGTTGTTGACTGCAGTGTAACGTGTGTATGAAGTATCTCAATGGATGAGTTGAAATGTGTGGTTTGTTGTTTCCTAGGTTGCTGTGTTTGTGGGAATACTCTCATTCAGCATCGCGGTCACTGATAAAGTAGACATCGGACTTGACCAGAGACTCTCCATGCCCGACGTAAGCCTCGACTTACTTAAATAATACAATGTATTGAGGCTTTTCTTTGGGATTCGTGTCGGTTTATTGTGTGTTAAGTTTAAATCTCTCTGCCCTGCACACTTTGCAGGATTCATATGTGCTGAACTATTTCGGTAATCTGACCGAATACCTGCACACGGGGCCTCCCGTGTACTTCGTAGTGGAGGACGGACACGATTACCGAACCTCGGAGGGACAGAACCGAGTGTGCGGTGGGGTGGGCTGCAACAACGACTCGCTCATCCAGCAGATCTACACCGCCTCCCTCATGAGTGACTAGTGAGTAACACTGTTACGCTTTTATACATAATGTAGAAATAATTCTTGGGACCTTAATCCCAAAAAAGCTGGGCCACTAAATTAAATTAAATGCAAATAAAAAATGTCTTGCTTACTAAGTTATCATGTTTAAAAGAACCAAAAAACTGAATACAAAAGCCAAAGCCGATTCAGACCGAATTTTGCGTGGCGATGAGATTACCGCACATGATCGATGTTCTCACCGTCTGAACGAACGGCCTCTGTTACAGCTCGAAGATTAGCACGACCCCGTCCTCGTGGTTGGACGATTACTTCGACTGGGTGAAACCGCAGTCGTCCTGCTGCAGATACTACAACGCCACCGGAGCCTTCTGCAACGCCTCAGGTAAAGCATTAGCCACAGAGTCGACGGCACGCCCCTCACACGGGTATCAGAGGTCGTAGCAATTCTGAGGGCGTAGTGCAGAACCCGACCGAAACTGACTGATTTCTGGACTGCAGGTTGCATGGAAGAATAGACTGTGTATTTTTAACCAGTGTAGTTTCAGACATATTCGGTCAACAGTATAGAGAAGTGAAATGATATTCAGGTTCATCAGTAAAACTACTGTTTTAAAAACTTGCTATAATTTTAGCCTTGTAAAATGTGTGGTTTTTATTGCGTTTTGTTTGTGATGATCAAAAGCAGATAGTTCCTCTATAAAGCGAATCTAAGCATGAATGTTTCATTAAGAAATAAAGAAACGGACCAGCCCTACCTTAAAACTTAAACCCTGTTCTATACCTCCCATCATTCGAGCCACAAGTCTAACTCGTCTTTGATCCTCCAATCAGAGCCTGAGGACGTCAGACATCATGACTTCTCTAGTCTAACATTTTGAGTCTCTCGCTCCCTTCAAAAGACGATTAAAGAACTTCACCTCTTTAATTGAGCACTTAAATCTAAGTGAACCTGCCACTACTAGTCTATCTATTCACCTTTCTTTACAAATAATAATAGTTCTACCCTATACTTTTATACTCCGGGTCAGAGCAGCTTTGTGTTTTTAGCTAAAATCAGCTGATATTTGGTGCTGATCACATTGACGGAGTAAAAGCAGGAGCAGGATCGTCTGTTCTGCGCTGTAGCCTCAATCATCTGTTGCTGTAAAGCCTGCTTGACTCAAATGTCACCCATTCTGCATTTAATTCATGTCAGACTTGTTAGAGATGGTTGTTTTTCACACATTGGCCAGAGACCACTGTTCCATGTTCCTTTTTTGATGGATGCCAAGTAACCCAGCTTCTCTGTTAACGTTTGACATTCCTTATGATTCATAGAGTGATGCTAGTGACTAATGTGCTGAGGAATATGTTGGTTAGTGTTTTGCATTGTTGCCGTTCTGTGTGATTAATTTATGTGTGTGTGTGTGTGTGCACGCGCAGTGGTGGATCCATCCTGTGTGCACTGCAGGCATATGACTCCCAGTGGCAAACTGAGGCCTAATGGCACAGAGTTCATGAGATTCCTGCCCATGTTTTTGTCTGATAACCCCAACATCAAGTGTGGCAAAGGGTAAGCGCGAGTTTACTCATACAGAACTTCATCTTTTCTCTTTTTCCAACACATGCCCATAAAGCTTTAGGGTCTGTCTGAAAACCTTGTGAGCTGCCTTGCTTCTTACTGCCTACCTGATCAGCTGCTTTAGTAGAGAGGATTCTAATAGACCACTGAAGTCGTGCGTCATTCTGTAGTCCTCGTTATGCCCATATTTGGAGACCCGGGTCTAACTCAGATTTCCTATGTGAAAAATGAACGGGGTTTTCAAAAAATCGTCTCTAACGCATCCTGTGCTGAATAAACATGTTCAGAACCCTGTACGTTTTGTCCTGTGTACATTTTTCTCCTGTACATCACCGGATCCTCTGAATTACGAGGTCGTTAAAGGGTCGTAATACTAACAATGCTACACGAAAGCTAACGCTACTGCACATTAATTAGACGTCACTGAACTACACCGATCAAATCGACGGAACGAGCGGCTCGCGTTTGGTGAGTACAACCGAAGGCGTAACACCCGACCGTCCTCGCGTTCCACTTTAATGTAGCTAGCTACTAAAAATATCAAGTAAAACTTGTGAATATCGCTCCACTGTTACTCTGGTGAATCGCGCTGCTTCGTGCGCTTATTTAAGAGGCTTATAAAAGAAAAACAAAAGAAAACATTAAGAGGCTTCCAGTCTAGTGACGTCAATTCAGTGCGCAGTAGCGTTAGCTTACATGTAGCAATATTCGTATTTTGACTCTAACGACTTCATAATTCAGAGGATCCAGTGATAATAGACAGAAGAATCTCCATAAAACAAAACCTAACAGCTTTTGAACATTTTTTATGGCTACAGGATGCGAGAGAGGCAATTTGCGAAATCTCCGTTCATTTTTCCCATTCAAAATTTCTGTTAGACCCGGGTTACCAAATATGGGCATAACAACATGGCGTGGACTACAAAATGACGACACGACTTCAGTGGTCTATAAGACGTTAAACTCGTAGCGCAGATTATCTGTATGCACTACTTAGACTAGTAAGAGAAAACTGCTGTTGGTGTCTTAACACAGTTAGCCTCAGGTCGACTGATGCGGCACAACCGGCACCTTCATACAAATTAAGAATCGATGAGAATTTATTTACATTTAAAAGGACTCCGTTGGTTGCTCCGCATTCATTTGCCATATTGTCTTTTATTGTGAGAAAAGTCGTGCCATGCTGAATGCTGGGATCGCCCTCAGCGCTTGGAAGGGTCGGACGCTCCCTCGTCATTCAGTCAGATCATCACTCAGAATTAGGGCACCTCAGTAGGAGCATTTTAAAGAATCTAAGAATTTAGACACGCCCTCTTCTCGTTCAGACAGACTCTCTAGATTCTCACTCTTGCTTTAACAATGAATGATGAACGTGACCGTCCTGTCGTCCTCTGCAGAGGTCATGCTGCCTACAGCACCGCCGTGGTCCTGAAGAACAACGACGCAGACGTGGGGGCCGCACACTTCATGAGCTACCACACCATCCTGAAGAACTCCTCGGACAGCATCAGCGCGATGAAGATGGCACGCGAGCTGGCAAAAAACATCTCGGTGTCCGTGGGGCCTGAGAACAAGACCTACAGCGTCTTTCCTTACAGGTAGTCCTTCTCTTACGTTTACAGTCACCCCGATGGTCCATGAAGACAAGTATAGTATGGAAATGATATAATGTATATAATATATATAATGTCAGGATATATTACCTATAGGTTCTCACAACACACTGTTTTAAACTGTACTAATTATTAATGTCAGTTTATAATTCATTCATTCATTCATTGACTGTTTTACCACCTTTATAATCTGGTCAGGGTCGTGGTGGGTCCAGGGTGTTTCTTGCCTAACACACACTTATAATTTCTAGCATTTGCTACCATTGATCTGACTGCTTGTCTTTGGACTTGTGGGAGGAAACCGGAGTATCTGGTGGAAACCCACACAGACACAAGGGGAACAAGCAAACTCCACACTGGCCACCCAGCCCAGGGAATCGAACCCAGGCCCTTGTTGCTGTGAGGCGACACTTCTACCCACTGTTCCACATACTCAATTTAAATAGTATTTACAGTCATTTATACAGTATCCTGTCCCCCTCTGCAGCGTGTTCTACGTGTTCTACGAGCAGTACCTCACCATCGCCCACGACACGGCCCTCAACCTCGGCGTGTCCCTGTCGGCCATCTTCGCCGTGAGCGCGGTGCTCCTGGGATTCGATCTCTGCTCGGCCATGCTGGTCTGTCTGACCATCGCCATGATCCTGGTCAACATGTTTGGAGTGATGTGGCTGTGGGGCATCAGCCTCAACGCCGTCTCGCTCGTCAACCTGGTCATGGTGAGTTAAACATCGATGAACAGGGTGAAAGCAGGTTAAAAGGGTATGTAGAGAAACAGAAGTGCTTCTCTATGGTAAGTGGAGATGATAAAATGGACAGTGAGTGTAGAAACAAGGAGGTGTTTAATGTTATGGCTGATCGGTGTATATTTGGACCTAATTCGAATGCTTTATACGTGTGGTTTAGAGCTGTGGAATATCAGTGGAGTTCTGCAGCCACATCGTAAGGGCGTTCTCCATCAGCACTAAGGGGACGCGGGTGGAGAGAGCTGAGGAGGCCCTGGCACACATGGGCAGCTCGGTGAGTGGCACCTCGACTACATATTACTCAATGTTTTTAAACCCCCCCCCCTTTCCCCAGTATGGTCTGGTTGTTGTTTTTGTTTAGCTTGGCAGACTTCATTTATAGGGGTACATTACAGATCTCTGATGCTTCCTGACCTCACATCATGTGTTTCTAGGTGTTCAGTGGCATCACGCTCACCAAGTTTGGAGGAATTCTCGTCCTGGCTTTCTCCAAGTCCCAGATCTTCCAGGTCTTCTACTTCCGCATGTATCTAGCCATCGTGCTCCTGGGAGCGACCCATGGTCTGATCTTCCTACCTGTGCTCCTGAGTTACATAGGTACACGTGGCATGTTTTACCTTTCATAGCGGTTGTATGTGGATAATCTGTAGTGCACCCGGCGGCCAGTGTGTGTCGCTGCTGTATTTATTATAAAGTACGGCTGTAGAGAGAAAATATTCTTTGCTTTTTACACAGACCAGGCATAACATTATGAGCACTGACGGGTGAAGTGAATAACACTGATTATCTCCTCATCACGGTACCTGTTAGTAGGTGGGATATATCAGGCAGCAAGTGAACATTTTATCCTCAAAGTTGATGTTAGAAGCAGAAAAATGGGCATCTCCAAAACCGCAGCTCTTGTGGGGTGTTCCCGGTCTGCAGTGGTCAGTATCTATCAAAAGTGGTCAGAGAAAGGAACAGTGGTAAACCGACGACGTGGGGAGCGAAGGCTGGCCCGTGTGGTCCGATCCAACAGACGAGCTCCTGTAGCTCAAACTGCTGAAGAAGTTCATGCTGGTTCTGATAGAAAGGTGTCGGACTCCATGCCTCGATTGGTCAGGGCTGTTTCGGCAGCAAAAAGGGGACCAATACAATATTAGGGAGGTGGTCATAATGTTATGACTAACTACCTGTCCTGTCAGGAACGTAAACAAAGTGCATAAAACATGACTTAAAATCCTAATAAATAAATAAATAAATAATAATATAGTGCAGTGAGTGTTTGATCTGAAATCCCACTTTTCTCCTCCGCAGGTCCGTCTGTTAATAAAGCCAAAGTCCTGGCGGCAAGAAGCAGGTTCGCCAACACGGAGCGAGAGCATCTACTCTCAAACTAACGGTTCGGGGAAGCTGATACCCATCAACACGGACTGTCAGGGTCCAGCAGCATCTCGCACGCTAACACAAACGCACACTTTAACTAAGAGACCCCGAACTCAGGAGCTTCTTCACCTGGGACAACTAAGAGCACTGTGGGATCATGGGAGTTCCTTCTGATCTGGGATTTCTGTGGTACGACTGGACTGGGACTGTGATCGAAATGGCATTCATTTTTACGGGGGCGCAACCAAGGGTGGATTTAGGAATCCAAGTCTTCCTATGCAAGGATATAAGCTGATTTTATACGTCAGTCTGAGGAATTTGTGAATTAATAATAATATGTAAAAACGATGTAAAATTTATATATTTATTTAGCCTGAAGTTATTTTCTCACCAAATAAATCAGTACAAATGAAGGGCGTACAAATAAACAACCTCGCTGTTAATATTATAAACCTTTTGTTAAACCTTGAAGCTTTCTTAATGCACGTTGAGATGTAAACTAGTCACCATGTCTTTTCTTAGCTATATGATTCACTTAGATTGTTTTTGTTTTCTTAACCGTTGTGTTTACTCATTACACGGGTGTAGCTTCACGGTATCAAAAGGAAATACTAAGGGAATAAAGGAAAATCTTCAGCTAGGTTCAGGTTAGGTCCTAAATCGTGAAGGATTTGGGTCGATAAGCGTCTTACTTTGTACCTTTGCACTGGAAGAGCAGAATAAAAGCTGTAGATCAGGATTCAGAGCTCAGGATCTGTCCTGTTCAGGTCAGTCACCAAGTCGTACCTCAGTAATAGAAACAGTTTTGAAGTGCTAGGTTTGCATTTATTGTATTGAATTGGATGAATGAAATTGTGAAGCATGTAGGACACGGACAGACTGATTAATTAAGATGAAGAATTTAGCACAAGCATCAGTAAGAACAATTTTTAGATGTTGGAACATGTTACTGTCATCACAGCGAGGGTGAGATTTGTGTGTTGTTTTTTTTAACTGTTTTAAAGTTACTATATGAAAAATAGAGATTTACTGAATTGTTCCAAACTGCATTTCACAGCCGTGTCAATAATGCTGTTTAATATTTGTAAGAAAATATATAATGTTTGAATATTTGCAATAAAATACTTCTACTAATTTGTAATTCTTGTATGGGGTTTCATTCACTATGTTTAAAACAAGATTTATGCCGCATCTTCAAAAATCTATTTATAGATTTATCTTTTATATTTGTTATAAACAGTAAGGATGGAGGGGAGGAGTAGTAATCACTCATGTTTTGGTTTGAGAGCTTACAGTCCGGATTTAGCTCCATCTGATTTGGACGCTCGAAGAAGCTTTAAGGGGAAGAAGATTTTCATGTGATGTTGTCAAAGCAGCGCTGCATCAGTGGCTGACGGCATTAAAAAGTTGGTACAACTGCATCAGGAAAAATGCATCAGAAGGTGATGATGTAGAAAAGTAATGGAGTTTGTTTTTGAAATTCCTAATACATAAAGTTTAAATAGAGAATCCTCAAATTTTATTGTTCAGTTTTGTTCTCAGGGTTTTTTTTTGTAGCTGCAGTAACAGTGTTTAGTAGAGACTTTTATCCAAAGCGACTTACAACATGTAATGACTAAACACAGCGCAAATAAATTAAGGGTTAAGGCTCCTGTTCTGGGACTCAACAGAGGCAATTTGGTGGTGCTGTAACCCAGTTCCTTCTGATCACTAGTTTATCACCTTAAACTAAGCTATGATGGACTAGAATAACAGACCACTGGGCCACCTGAGAGCTGGATATGACTAATGAACGTTTTTTGTATGGTAAACAGTTAACTCCCCAGAATTATTTCTGCCTGAATATGAATCGAGTGTCATTAAATTAATTATAAGCTACACGTAATGAATTCGATGGAAGTTTCGAAGTTGTTTAATAAACCCCCTGTTCTAAAATAAATTCAGCTCTTAGCTCTTCAATGGAATGATCCACAGGGTGGCAGCAGCTATCAAACCTAAATATTTGCTTCACGCCTCACTGATTCAGTCCTTTATTCACATTTTGCATTGAATTCCTTTTGTGTAACTTATAATTTAATTTAATGGCACTCTGATCATCCAGAAAATCCAATTAATGTTTACATTGATCTATAGATTTGATGCTTTGAGGCACCAAGTCATCTCCAGCTCCCAGGTGGTGCAGTGGTCTGGGTTCACATCTACACTGACCTGTTAGGCTGTGCCTGTGATCAGCACCCTGTTCTGTGCCCAGTGTTTCCCAATAAAAGTGGACCAAGTGCTACCCTGAAAATGGAATGAAATCATCTCTATGACCTTTTTTTCTGAAGCAGTGTTCATACCAGCTCCCAGTTCATGATTTATTAATTCACATCTCTCTCACACTCCCGCCGGGCCGCAGACGAAGATGACATATCGATTTCCTCACTCCCGCTGGTCTTTTCCTCACTAGCAGGAAAGATTTCAGTCCCTCTGTATTATTTATGCAATATTGCGGTTTGGTTCCACCAGGTCCTCCAAAACTCACTGTAGATATAAAGGTTTAGGCTAGAGCAGACATGATCGACTCCGGTCATGCTGGGCCAGAATCCTTCTTGCTTAAATATTTAGCTAAAACTGAAGCAGCAGGAACCAAACTTTGTACTCAGAAATAGCAGGAAAATGACCAAACTGCCCTGAACGTGTGTGGAAACAGCAAACGTGTGCATAATTCCAGCACTTCCGCATATTTTCTCACAGTGGGGGTCAAGAGCTTAACACGGAATTAGCCACTCAATGGCGTGTGTAAAGCCAGCGTGGCCGCGAGCGTTTGTTTTGATGGCTGGACGAGGCCAGCGTGACTGAGCCAGTGTTTATACCGGATCATAAATCATCCTCAGGATTGCATCAGCACTGCGAGGTCGACCATGTGCTCGGTGTTGTGGCTGTCTGAGTGTGATTATAGTCTGGCTTTGATAAGTATTTAACAATAATAACAATAATAATTATGTGATTTGGCTGTGCTGGTCTATGACTGATACACAGATTGCTTATTAATACTGACGCCAGTACAAGTCTGGCACAACACTACTAGGGTAGCAACCAGCGTTAACAATTATTAACAAATGTGCTTATTTCACTGTAATTACTCTCCATTCTGAGGTTAAAGGGCAAAAGTTTGCACTCGAGCCTAAACAGGGCACGTTTACCTTGTGCAAATGTAGCTCAAGTGCAGTTTATTCATGATCTATTAATGTCCGGTCATGGAAAGTCACGGGGTGGTTCAGTTTTTCTTCACATTCAAACACCAGATTCCTTTACACAGGTCACAGTGTGATATTCCGTGATCATGGCTTGTGCATAAAATGAACATATACCCTATAGAACCAAAAGTATTTGGACACCTGACCATGAGCTTGTTGGACATCTATTTTAAAAAACAAACTGTATTAAATAGAATGACCGCTATGATCTCTTCAGCTTGAACAAAGCAACAGCCACTTCTGTGATAAGGCTTCTCACAAGAGTTTGAAGAATGTCTGTGGGAATTTGTGCCCCACAGTTAAGAGCACTGCTGGTGGTTCGATTCCAGTTCATTCCAGAGCTGTTCATGCTGGAACAGCAAAAATACTTCTCTAAACTGTTGCAATGTTGAGGGCAGATGTAGCCTAGTGGTTAAGGTACTGGACTAGTAATCGCTGCTAGGTTGCAACTGTTGGGCCCTTGAGCAAGGCCCTTAATCCTCAGTTGCTTAGACAATATAGTGTCACTGTACTGTAAGTCGCTTTGGATAAAAGCGTCCGCTAAATGCAGAATATGTAAAATTGTAAGCACGCAAATTCTCTTTATATAACTGATTTATTACACATGAATTTAAAAGAATACTGTCCCAATACTTTTGTCCATATAGTGTACAATAGTATAATTTACTTTGCCTTTAATTATATTCAGAGATTTTATTGTTGTAAAATAAATGGTGAGAACCAACAATCTCAGATCTATTTGATCACCGAAACAAAGTCTGGTACCAGTTCTTGAATCAACCACTGAATCAAACGATTAAAAACCAAACAAACAAATACAGACTATAACAGTGATTTCCTTTGCATTTTATTCATCAAGCAGGCCGTTATATTTACACACGTGTTCATATTTTACACACATGTTCAGAAGGTAACAGGTTATGCCTGTTTATTGAGCCTACAATCCAAATCAGCTTTAAAATAAAAAACAAACAAACTGTATTTTCTGTATTTCTAATTCACGGGCGGCGCTGTTGCCTCACAGCGAGAAGGGCCTGGGTTCAATTCTTTCTGTGTGGAGTTTGCATGTTCTCCCAGTGTCCGTATGGGTTTCTTCCGGGTGATCCGGTTTCCTCCCAAGAAGTCAGAAGAAAAAGAATTAACCCGTGTGTGTGTGTGTGTTCGCTCTGATTCACCTGTATGAGGTGTTTTCTACCTTTCGCCCAATGAATTAGACCCACTGCAACCCTGACCAGGATAAAGCAGTGCTAAAACAGACAATGAATAAATAACAGGGTGTCTTACATTCAAAGTCTATTTGTTTAAAAATAAAAACAATACAGATTTTGCTCTGTTGCACAAATTGCTGTTAGTAAACCAGATATTTTTATTTAAAATACATCTTGGAGCCCCAATTTTCAGTCTTCATTCTGTCATCAGGTCTGGAACTGAAATGTAACTCCGTATAAAGACGTGAATGTTTCCGTGTTCTGTCCAACCACTGCTGGAGTTCTTAATGTTTCATTAGTGTTTATTTACAACATGGATTCAGCATCTGTGATCATTTAATGAATCGCTTTGCTATAAAAATAGCATCCGGTAGCTGATAGTGATTATAGTGACACAGTTAACACAGTCGGTTAAAATTAAACATCTGAAATGTGTCTTGAGTTTTAGTGATTTATAAAGCCATTAAGGAACGATCAGGTCTCTAATGTTTAGGGTTTGTTACTTAGAGGAAAACAGATTGTAGAAATGACCGGTCCAAATCAAAACTGGACCGTCTGATAATACCGTTCAGGTCTGTGATACAGTGAACACCAGAGCTGGGTGATTATTATTAATACCTGCAAATGTGAATAAAAGCATAATTAGATTAAACAGTCTAACTTTGCATTGATACGACTGTACTATAACAATATAATACTATAACCAGGCAGTTGTAGCCTAGCGGTTAAGGTACTGGACTAGTAATCAGAAGGATGCTGATTCAAGCCCCACACCTGCCAGGTAGCCACTGTTGGACCCTTGAGTACCTAGACTGTATACTGCAAGTCGCTCTGGATAAAAGCTTCTGCTAAATACTGAAAATGTAGGGTGACCATGCGTCCTCTTTTTCCTGGACACGTCCTCTATTTTGGACCTAAAAAATGAGTCCGGTCGGGATTTCTAAATTCGGCTTTTGTAGTCTGTGTGCACTATTCTTTGCGTGTTTTTTTAGGTCCCACCGTCTTGCACTTCTCTTAAATATGGAGCCTCTTAGGGGTCACTAATGAAGAAAAAATATGTGAAGAGCAAAACCTGTACCCAGGGTTTAGTAATCCGTACTCCCAGTTTATAAACTCTACCCACAGATGTATAAACTGTACCCTCAACTTGGCAAAACGGTGCTCACGGTTTTGTAAATCTTACTCTCAGATTTCAAATCTGTGACCTTCATAAGCAGTGCATTCGTGGCCACATACTACGTATAAAACTTTAATATTTGATGATACATGTATTTATATGTATTATTGCTTATGTATGTATTAACTATAATACATACATAACAGATTATATAACAGATTATATACTATAACACTATAGTATATATAACAGATTATAAATCTGAGAATAAGATTTTTTTTTTGCTAAGTTGAGGGTACAGTACGAGTACGGGTTACTAAACCGTGGGTACAGGGGCTCTGTACTTGTTTCTGTACTGTGTTTTTGTCTTGGTCGGGAACCTTGGGAAGCAGAACGCACGACCTGCAAAGCTGATATGTACTGTACGTATCAGTGTTAAATAAAAGTGCCTTTGTTAGTTGACTTGTTAAAAAATTCAATAACATAGTTGCATGGTTATTGATGCATTTGTCAAATATCTGCCATCCTGCTGAGTGTCCTCTTTTGAAAACCAAAATATGGTCACCCTACCTATGACAACTAAAATCTCCACATTTAAATTCTCCTGCATCACCCAGCTCTGATTAACACTGCATTAACACATCAGGCATGACGACCGCCTGCCCACCTCGGTGTCCTGACTGGCGACATTTCGTAGCTCCAGCGTAGCACAACAAACGTGCTGAGAGACACTCTAACATAGAGCACGGACACGGCGTGACCACAGCGGCCACCGAAAACCGGAAACCCCCCGCCAAGTACAAAAGAACAGAAATGAACGGCGAGGCATGAACGTAGAAAAAGTCCTGAAGTCGGTCCCGCTCGATGGTCGTTATAAGACATGGAATGCTGGTTAGGATGAATTTTAGGAAGAAATAAAATGATCCAGTCCGTTAAGGTTCCCACTAACCAAAAAAGTGCACTTATAGTGAATGAACAGGATGAACAGTCGCGTCCATTACGAGGCTGAGTTTAAGGCTATGAAGCATGCAGTGTTCCCTTTAGGATGAAGAAAAAGAATCAGGGATGGACCAATCACAAGCCCACGTGTCCCAATTTTTATATTTGTCCTTATATATTTTAGTTTTTATTTGAATAATTTCTTTAAAAAATACTACATCTAATAGGACATCAGCTTCACTGAACAGCTTTGGAAAGACTATCAGTGACCAGCTATTCAAATGCTGTCATCTTTTTACTGAATGGGCACAAATTCCCACAGACATACTCTAAATTCTTGTGAGAAGATCACACAGAGGTCACTCTATTGTAATAGCATTTGTTTTTGAATGGGACGTCGGAAAAGCCTAATCAGGTGTCCAAATACTTTTGGCCGTATAGTGTGTATTCAGAAAGCCAAAATTGTGAGACGTTTAACAAAGATGTTATTTTATTTCCTCTTTTATTTCATTATTTTTTTTATTTATTGTAGTTAACACTATTTATTTTTTAGTTTTTTAGTTATTTTTGTTTGTCGACTTTGAATTTTCTGAGAACTAATAAAATGCTTTTTATTTTCTCAGTTGTAGAGGTGAGAGGTTCTCATTCATTATTTATTATTCATATCTTATATGACATGTTAAGTATTAGTGCTTCTAAGAATCTATCTAAGCAGGTACAGATTTGCACTTTCAGGTTCGCACATGTAGCTTACTTTTTTTATGTGGGTTTATGATTTGCCCACCCCTGTTGATGTGGCAGAAATTGGATGATAAGTTGTGAGTTTAAGGTGACTGCAGAAGCTTTGATACAAATCAAACAGTCAGTAATAAAAGTCTATTCGAACCGAACCTGCGTCGTAACCGCGCAGGACAGAAATCGAATCCAACCTGGAGCAAACGTAGAAAACGATCGTCACTTTGGCTGAGAAGTGTTTTGTTTACGTTCTGAGTGTTCCGATGCATAGCGCTTCTGTTCGGGTCGGATCAGGAGAGAGGGCGAGCGGAGGGGTAACGGTGTGTCGCGGGGCGTCTCTCCTGACGAAGAGCTGCTGCTAGGAGTTCTGCAGGAGGCGTCTGTAGTGTGGCATGACCTCGTGCTCGGGCAGGTGAAGGTTGAACTCCAGCGCCACCAGGACCGGGAACTCGAAGGCGATCAGCTCGCGGCGGTTCACCCGAAACCTCTCCTCCAGTTTCTGAGGATCAGAAACACCAGCGCTGATTTATTATACAAGAGGAGCGAATGATGGATGACAGATTTCACGGCAGTCAGTAAATTGCACATAAATTAAATGATAGAATAAATAGAAGCTACAACACACAGCACAGCGGACCTTAATAGTTGAATGTAAACCAAGAACATCCAGCGACGATCTCAAATACAAAAATATTCATCTGTGTTTTGACCCCCCCCCTGCATCCACAGAATTGGTTGTTAGTTTTCCAAACTCAGTTACCTGAGTTGTGCTTTTAGCTGCTTTACACTTCGACATCTTGGACGTTTCGTCTAAGTCAAGTCAAATTTATTTATATAGCGCTTTTTACAGTAGACATCGTCTCAAAGCCACTTTACAAAATCCAGGACCAACAGACCAAAAACCCCTATTGAGCAAGCCGAGGGTGACAGTGGCAAGGAAAAACTACCTTAAAATTATAGGAAGAAACCTTGAGAGGAACCAGACTCAGCAGGGACATCTCTCTTGGGTGGCCTGGATTGCTAACTGAATTGCTGTAGGATTGCTAGGACGCCTCATAGTGCAGATTAACCAGTAAACGTGAGGCACTTGAACGCCACATGAATAAAAAACGTTAAATCGCTAAACACAAAATTCACTTAAAACACAAAAACACTTAAATTCACAGCAAATTACACAAGATCATGTCACTGTGATTTTCACGACCGTAAATTAGGTACAGCCCTAATCATGAGGGTAAAGACTGGGGTCAGGGTCACTTTATTATTCCTCATCTGTGTGCAGTGCCTCGACCAGCCAGCAGAGGCCGCAATTGCAGCAGCAGTGAGAAATCCCTTCAGCCCGTCCACCCTCAGACACAGCCAATCGTGCCTGTGCACTGTGTTTCACCGCTGTGCAACCCGAGCACCCAGATGATGAACACTTTTATACAAGATATAAAACCAGCCAGATAATAATAATAATAAAGATAAAATGTGTAAATATTTCCGTACCCTCGTCCATCCCTGTTTTGTTTTCACATGACCCACCATTACATGCTAACAGTACACTGTCAGTACTGAACCCGCGGTGTGGAATGCGAGCAGAACTCACGTCGATCAGCAGCTTGACCTCGTGCTTCTTGAGGTCCCCGCCGATCTTGGCGGCCAGAAGGACGCAGGCGCCGGCGCACAGTTTGCGGTTCTGCTTGTTGAGTTTGCCCTGCAGCACCAGCTTCTCAAAATAAACGAAGGCCATGGCGACGGTGGGCTCCTCGAACGCGCACTCCTGCGCCAGCTTCCTGATCTCCCTCTTCAGGCTGGAACACACGGGTACAGAGTCGCATCAGTGCCAAACTGTCTCCCAGTCCTACCCAGTATACACTTAATGGCCAAAAGTATTTGGACAGCTAACCATTTAATGTCAGAAACATATAATATTAAAAATATGTCTGTGGAGATTTGTGCCCATTTAGTCCAAAGATAACGTCAAGAAAGCCTCAGTTGACATTCTGGTTCATTCCAGAGCTGTTCAGTGGGGCTGAGGTCAGGGTCTCTGTGCAGAGCTTTTCTTCATGTCTTTATAGAGCTCGCTTTGTGAATTGGAACACCGCCATGCTGGAACAGAACAGGAAAGGGCCTTCCCTAAACTGTTGCTGCAAATTTGGAAGCTTATAATTGCCTTTATACAACTGATTTATTGATAAAAAATTCAATAATTACAGGGAGTGTCCCAATACTTTAGCCATATAGGGTAAGTATGATGTTCCTAATAAAGTGGCAAGTAAGTGTACAGATAAGAACATCTGCTCCAGCTGTGGCTCTGACATCACTGGAGTGTTTACCTCCTGATTTTGCTCAGCGTGAGGCGAATGTGAGGGAACTTCTCCTTAAACGTCTCGTTCATGTCCTTCTTCAGGTCTGAGGGCTTGACGTACTCGATCACTGTGGTCTGGAGAGAGACGGGCAGCGATCCAAATCAGTCTCATGTAAACATTTTACTATAAATACATCATTCATTCATCAAAGCTGCTTTAAAAGAAGCCAAGTCTCATCATTTATTCATAGATTGTTACTGAACACCCTACGCTAATCCTGGGCAGGGCACCAAGCTGGCACAGTGCAGTGGGCACCACACACACCCATTCAATCAATTATTTATTCATTAAGTCACTTTTATCACTAATTTATCCTGGTCAGGCTCGCCGTGGGTCTCATTCACTGGGGGAAAGGCAGGAAACACAAACCACAAAACCACAGGGAGAACATGCAAACTCCACCACCCAGCCGGGAAAACAAACCCAAGCCCTTCTCACTGTGAGTCAACAGCGCTACCCACTGCACCACCGTGCCACCCCACACTCACCCATTCAATCATTTGTGGTCGCTCGCTGTAAAAGGTTTGGCATTTTGGTCGGAGTTAATAACGCCCTACGATGGACTGGCACCTTATTAACAGTATTTCTATGCAGGCACTCGACCCACCGTGACTATAATAATAATAAGGATAAAGTGGGCACTAAAAATTAATCTGGCCCACTCAGAAGTGGGTAAGTGTGTCAGGTTGTGTGTGTCTGTTAAAGGCTGCAGCGGTGGGAACGTATTTTGAGAAAAGGCCTCCGATCGATAGTGGGAAGCCGACCAATCAAAACAGCAACTGGAGCTTAAATTGATCCTCTTTACCTTGTGGCATCGTACCAGTTATTCTAAATAAATAAATAAATACACTAATAAAATAAATAAATAAATAAAAACACTAATAAAATAAATAAATAAATAAAACCACATAAAATAAATGTATAAATAAAAAACAAACTAATAAAACAAATAAATACACTGATAAAAATAAATACCACTTATAAAAAATAAATAAATACACTAATAATTAAAAAAGAAAATAGACTAACAAAATAAATAAATGAATAGAAAATAGACTAATAAAATAAATAAATACACTAATAAAATAAATCAATAAATTAAAAAGACTAATAAAAATAAAAATAATACTAATAAACAATGAATAAAAAAAACTACTACTAAAAAATAAATAAATACACTAATAAACAAATAAATAATACTACTAATAAAAATAAATACATACAATAACAATACAAACAGTAATAAAAATAAATAAAGATACTACTAATAAACAATAAATAAATAAATACTATTTATACAAAATAAACAAAAATACTACTAATAATGAATAAATAAACACTAATATAAATATATACATACAGTAATAAAAATAAATAAATACACTAATAAACAATAAATAAAAATACTACTAATAAACAATAAATACATACACTAATAAAATATAAATACACCAAAAAAAAAAAATACAGTAATAACAACATAAATAAATTAATACTACTAATAAAAAAATACATACAGTAATAAAAAAACCAAATACACTAATAAAAAAACCAAAAATAAAGATACTAATAAAAACTAAAGTTGGTGCACAACATTAAGGACTCGGAGAGAATTTCAGGATTCAGTTAATGATCAAAAGCACGCCCTTCATCTCTGTACCAGTCCTTCATCTACACAATAGAAATTGTCACCACACAATAAAAGCAGCAATAGAAGGAAACGGGGGTGAGGCAAAAAACCTTGGATTAAGGTTCCCGCCTGCGCGTACTATTCATCCTGAAAACAAAAACACGACTATAATGGGAATGAGCAGGGAGTCGAGCTCTATATAAACACGATAACGTCTTTCCGCTGGAACATGAGAACGTGATAACGAGCAGCGCTGAATGAAAAGTGTCTGGATGTGAAATATTTCATTAAGTGCGGCGTGGACGTCAGACACCGACACGCCAAACTGCACTGATAATATTCACAGGACTGGGGAGGAGGGGTGGTTATAAGGTCACTGAGAGACGTGAAGTCTGTGGGGAAGCATAAACAGACGTTCCATTGTGGTGTAAGTGACCTCCAGCGCTCATAAAGCATAAAGTTTATGGACTTAAATATAATTTTTTAACATTACTGATACTTGTACGGTGGCTCGGTGGGTAGCACTGTCGCCTCACAGCAAGGTCCTGGGTTTGATCCCCATGTGGGGCGGAGCGGGTCCTTCCTGTACGGAGTTTGCATGTTCTCCCCCGTGTCTGTGTGGGTCTCCTCTGGGAGCTCCGGTTTCCTCCCACAGTACAAAGACGTTCAATGGGTTCGAACTCACCATGTATGAAGGAAAGATGAGCACGCGTTTATGTTTCCCACACGGCCACTGAGGATCGTCTAGAAGGTTGGGGTCGTACTCCCTGAAATCGACCAGCTCGTTCCCTGTGGGTCACAATGGAGCAAAACAAACACGTTCATACACGTCCTGTTTGGGCTCCGAATGCTTCCATCCAAGCCTAATAAAACTGATGAATTTTATTCTGTAGTAAGATGTGTACACGACTCAGTGAAAAGTATTTGAATTAATTAAATACACATAAAACTTTCCCAAAAGTCACAATACAAACAGACAGAATGAAACTTTTAGCACAATTGCACTCATTCACTGTAATAGTATTTATCCTGGATTAATTATTTAGTCATTTCTAACCACAAATATGAATCTGCATCCCAAAACTCACATATTACAGGGCAAACTGTGTCTGTGTGGACGCCCGGCCAGGTCAGCGGCTCGGCTGCGATTCAAACCCGTGAAGTTCAATCACTACGCGGCAGGGTGCGTGAACCTGAGTCGTTTTTGTTTTTTTTGCTGCTAGAGTCATACGTTCATATTTCCTAAAAACAACTACTTTTAAACTAGTTTAGTGTCTTGCTGCATACAGAATATAATGTTTACGCATGTGTGCAGCTCTGACCCTGAACGGCTGGGGCCACGCTCATATCAGTGTAGACTTAAGCGTAAAAATAATATTCTGTACGTCAGGACGGATGAGAAACGAGCTGGCGGTCTCACCCATGTCCAGGCTGCTCTGCTGGCTGTTGGCGCGTGCCAGGATGAGGCTGCGGTGGCTGGCATTGCGGGACTGAGAGAACGACGACGTCGAGTCGATGGTGTTGCGGCGGCCCAGGACGTTGGTGGGGTACATAAACTGCATGTAGGAAACAGTCTGTGGAATAAAAAACACTCGGGTCAAGTAAAGTCACACCCACACACACACACACATTATTTGGACACCTGATCATGAGCTTGTTGAACATCATAGTTCAAATACCACTCTGTTGGAGTATGTCTGTAGGAATTTGTGCCCATTAAGTCAAAAGATGACTCGGGGGTGCAGTCATGCTGGAACAGAAAAGGAACTTCCCTAAACTGTTGCTGGAAAGTTGGTGTCCCAATACTTTGTTGTCCATATAATGTATTTGGATGAATATGAAGTCATGCATGTATTTTACACACATCATCTCACCTTGCCATCAGCACCTAGTTCCACGCCCTCGAGTCCGATCACCATCTCCTTAGCACTGACGCCCCCCGACGGGTGTCTCTGCCGCCCGCTCTCCACCTTCACTCCGTCCCTGCAGGAACGAGAGGTAAAAACGCTCAGCACTGTTCTCTCTGCGCACACTGGCACCGCTCAGGCTGGCACAGACACTTTAGCGATGACTCAGTGAGCAACATGTGCTGTTTCAGTGTGACTGATCGCACCACATGGCAAGATGTTCAGACCGATGAGTTGCTCGGAGTGTAAAAATAAATAAAAATAAAGATTTATAAACACAAACTGCTGTGGTTCCTCTAACACAAACTAACATACTTTTGTTTACTCGTTATGTTTACCTTGTTTCATGCTGTACTTTTGTAAATAAAAACATGTATAAAACCCTTTTTTTTAATAATATTCGAGTGTTTTTATTTGTTGTTTTCAACATGGTCTTCAACAAGAACTGCATGATAGGATCAATGTACATACTGACTAATCTTTTATTATAATATATATTTATACAGGGTATTATGTAGGCTCTAGGGTAATGAAATGAGAAAACACGCTAGCACACCAGAGCTGGGATTTCAGACACATCGTGTCGAATCTCAGCTCTGCCATCCGTCTGGGCTGTGCGGCTGCACGAACAACGATTGGCTGTTGTGACTGTATAGGGAAGGACAAGGACAAGGTTCATAGGGACCTCCTAACTGAGTGAATGACGACCTCTGCTGGCTGGTTGATGGCGTCTGCACAGGGTCGAGGAATAACGCTGATCAGGGTGTGGCTCTCTGTACACAAAGCTGATCCACCTCGTGCAGGTGAAAAAATGCAGTCGGCTACTGAGCACGTGTCAGAGGGGGGTGTCAGTCTTGCTCTCCTTAATTGGGGTGGGGGTCAGCAGCAGTGGAGAGGAAGCATAACGCAATCGGGTATAAATCGGGAGAAAAAAATTTTAATGAACAGTTCTAAGAAGCTTTATTAGCAGGAATGTAAAGAAGCTGTTATATTTAAGGTAGCCTGTATTACAACTGTGAAACAATGCAGAGCCCTGTAACAGAAGCTACATGCTTCCTTAAATGGTTACATTAAAAGCTGATATATTTCTAACTGATTTAATACAGAACACATTGGCGGTCAGTTACGTGTTCCTGCACGTTCCCTCTGATTCAGAGTCTAAGCGAAAAGCCTCTAAAGGCGTGGAAACTGGAGAAAGCATGTCAGACAGGCTAGCGTGTAAGAGGAAGCTGCGTTTCCTTTCTAACTGCTGCTGTTTCATCACACCGAGACAAGAAACAGAGAAAAAAAAGTGACCGGTCGGTCAGTCAGTGCAGGAAGCTGCAGCGTGATTAGATTCGGGTTGTGCAATACGGTAAATATTACTGACAGTAAAGTGAACAGTTATCATTCATCACGATACAGAAGAGCATCAGATCACTCATCCCCGGTCAGTGGGATCGATCGAGGTGGAGCAGAAGCATGACATGAATGTGAAGCGTAGGCAGCATTAGCTGGAGCATCACTAAGCACCGCTGAGCGTGCAAAAAAAGCAAAGCTGGTAAGAGCTGAGAAAAGAAAACACACCGACCACACACACACACACACACACACACACACACACACACACACACACACCATCATGTTCAAACAGCGATCAGATTTCAGAGGGTCGTAAATAAGTGGTGCATACGAGCGACTGCTTGAAGCAAACGTGCACCGTCATCGCCGTCCCCCGAGGATGAAACCGTAACCGACTGACGGCACTAAAATCAATCCTGAACGAGGGAAGGCGCGATGAATTACTACAGCGAGCAAAGTGGTGCTGCGAAATAAAAAAAGCAAAGCCAAGCGGATACGGCCAACGCCGAGCACCGAGTCGTGTCTTCTGACTTAAATCATGCAAATGTGCAGGATAAGACCCTGTTCGTCCTTCCCTCCCTCAAACACACCCGATTGCCGTGCTAAGCTCCTTGTGACTTCCCCACCACGACCCCACTCGTACTGAGAAAGACCCCGTACCACCTTCCCTCCCTCAAACACACCCGATTGCGGCGCTAATCTCCATGTAACTCCCCCACCCAAACCCCACTTGTGCAAGAAAATACCCCGTCCCACCTTCCCTCCCTCAGACATGCCTGATTTTCCACGCTAAGCCCCATGTGACTCGTCCACCCCGACCCCAGTCGTGCAGGAAAAGCCCCCGCCCAACCTTCCCTCCCTCAAACACGCCTGATGTCGCGCTAATCTCCATGTGATTCCTTCAACCCGAACCCACTTGTTCAGGAAAAGACCCTGTCCCACCCTCCCTCCCTCAAACACAACTTTAGTTCACCTCACTTGCACGTCTTTGGACTGTGAGAGGAAACTGGGGAGAACATGCAAAGACATACAGAAAGGACCCGGACCGCCCCACCTGGGGATCAAACCCAGGACCTTCTTGCTGTGAGGCGACAGTAATAGGGCTAATATGTGTGTGTGTGTATGTGTGACCTGTGTGTGACCTATGTGGGTAATATATGTGGCACCTTCAGCAGACCGGCATGCTTCAGACTTGACATACTGACAGAATTAAATGTAATGGGATTACTGGTGCACATTTCTGGTTTTGCTGGCTTGAATGACTCGAGCATTAAGGAGGACAGAGCCGGCATCATTTTTAAACTAACGACAGGTTATCGTTAATGCTTCAATGTGATACCAGTACACACGGCTACACCGTCAAGGTCGAATCCCAGAACTGTGGGACAGTAATAACTCTCAACACTGTGAACTTATGTAACCCCGAGCTGCTATTGTTCAGAAGCCCACAGACGGCGTCCACACTCACGGTCGGCCTGAAGCAGCTTAACGACCCGATGAAACCAAAATATAAAAGCTGGTGGCAGACAGAATGTAGTGAAGAACAGGAGGAAGCGAAAGATGAGCTCAGACCTTCAATAATGAAACACGCTGACTGCTGGACACACAATCTATATGACCAAAAGTATGTGGACACCTATACTCATTACGAACAGTATAGGGAAGGACCTTCCCAGTACCAGAATGGCTGTTCTTGTGACCTGCACCTCAGCATCACTCAACAGCTCTGGAATGAACTGGAACCTCAACTGATGCTTTCTCTCCAGCGTCCATACAAATGCTCTTTTGACTGAATGGGCACAAATTCCCACAGACTTCTTGTGTGAAGAGCAGAGTTGTTCTAGCTGAAAAGATCACAGAGAGGTCACTAATTTAACAAGCTCATGGTCGGGTGTCCAAATACTTTTGGTCTTATAGTTACCTACGACACTAAGCCTGCTTTGGATTGGTTAGTTGGATGGATGGTTGGTTGGTTGGCTGATTGATAAACTGGTTGGTTGGATGGTTAGTTGGCTGATTGATTGGTTAGTTGGAATGATGGTTGGTTGGTTGGCTGATTGATTTGCTGGTTGAATGGATGAATGGTTGGTTGGTTGGCTGATTGATTTGCTGCTTGGTTAGTTGGGTGTCTGTTTGGTTGGCTGGTTGAATGGATGAATGGTTGGTTGGTTGGATGGAAGGATGGTTGGCCGATTGATTAACTGATTGGATGGGTGGTTTGTTGGCTGATTTGCTGGTTGGTTAGTTGGAAGGATGGTCAGTTGGTTGGCTGGTTAGTTGGATGGATGGTTGGTTGGCTGATTGATAAACTGGTTGGTTGGATTGTTTGTTGGCTGGTTGATTGGTTAGTGGAATGGCTGGATGGTTGGCAGATTGATTGGTTAGTTAAATTGATGGTTTGTTGGCTGGTAGATTGGTTAGTTGGTTGGATGGTTGGCTGGTTAATCAATTATTTGGATGTATGGTTGGTTGGCTAATGGATGGTTTGTTTGTTGGCTGGTTGATTGGTTAGTTGAATGGATGGTTTGTTTGTTGGTTGGTTGATTGGTTGGATGATTTGCTTTATATAAAACTCTCAAGACCTCCTAAATTCCACCACCTCTTAATTTCACTGATCACACAAAACCACCTTTAATTTACTCCAACTTTTTGGATGTTTTATTTTTCTCTGGCGTAAGTAAAACTCTCACAGATGGCGGCACAATGAAGCAGGTATTAGACGTAACATGCTGAAGGATACATACCCTGTTTGGCTACAATCTCGATAGGGCAGGACAGAAAATACACTATAGAAGGATCTTCTGCCACTGATAAGCACTATCCTACAAAGACAAGAAGCAAACATGAACTAACTCAGTGAACTAAAGTGACACACAGATCAGCAGACGGAGCCACAGACAGCAAACTCGTGCATTTATAACACACGTATCTCACACACTCATGTGAGGTGAACTTCTAATAAAGTCTCAGACGTTTTAGGATGAAAACAAGTCATGCAGACATTTAAAAGGAAAAATAATCAGAATGATTAAAGTGTACCGACAGAAGATCACGACTATGTGGTGTTGACGAGGTTCTAATGTATACAATATGATACATGCATCGTTTCCCTTTATCCCATAGTTTAACATCATACCATGATCCACAGGAAGTTCCTTATAACTTGGGACTCACTTTTACCTAAATTAATGATCCAGAAAACCTAAATTCAGCACTTGCTCGGGACCCAAAACCTTCAGCTGTTTGACTGGACCAGATTTCAATACCAGTATTAATAAATGTTCTTGAAACAGAACCGGTCCCTGGTTTCTGCACGGGCGCCTCTATCTGCTAACCAGGGTTCTTGCACACCCACCCACTTAGCCCGGTCATCCCACCCAGCAGACACGATGGCCAATTATTGTACCTGCTAGATGGCACCCAGCCGACCGGTGGCAGAGCCGAGATTCGAACCGGGGTGTTCAGAATCTCGCTGCTGGTGTGCTAGCTGAATATCCCGCTGCACCACCTGGGCACCTAAATTATTAATATTAAGTTCTATAATGACGTGTGATTCCTAATCAGTGATTCTGATTGGCTCAGTGTTACGCAGCTTGACTAGATCTATTACAAAGTACATGGAAAAGTGGTCTCTTGCCACGTGGTTGGCATTTATACTAAGTTCATAGGTTTATTTGGTAGTAAGGAGGAGAAGCTGGAGGTGTCGTGTTTATTTGCTTGAAGCAAACATTGACAATTTTTGACTCTTACTTGGGCTTTTGTACCGTGTATTGCTGGCACACACACAGTGGAAGTGAAACATATAAGCACTATTGTTTAACAGGGCTGGATAGAACACAATGTACCGACCGGTGCCACCCTGCCGAGCTCCTGCCCTGCTGGGAATGAATAATGTATAATAAATAAATAAAACCAACATGCTGGTCCTCACTGCTCAAACATTAAGATGAATCTATTAGTGAGAAACGTTCCCCAGTCTAACATGGATTTTTATGGATTTACATAACCTGATTCCCAAAAAAGTTGGGACAACTAATTTTTTACAACTCATAATCTGAATTACGTATGAATGTGTCCCTTACATGCACATTTAACTTATATATATATATATATATAATTCATAAAACAACATACACTATATGGACAGAAGTATTGGGACACCCCTTTTAATTTCCATTCATGTCTTTCAGCCACAACAGTTGCTAACAGATGTAATATATCAAATTTATATGCTTTAAACTTTGCAGCAACAGTTTAGGGAAGGCTCCTGTTCCGGTATTACTGTACCCCTGTGCATAAACACTCACTGAACAGCTCTGAAATGAACTGGAACATCAACTGAGACTTTCTTGAGGAACTTAGTGGGCACAAATTCCCACAGCCATACTTCAAAGTCTTGTGAGAAGCCTGCTCAGAAGAGCGGCTGTTGCTGGTTGTTCTAGCTGAAAAGATCACACAGAGGTCACTGGATGTTATTTTGAAACAAGCTCATGGTCAGGTGTCCAAATACTTTTGGTCGTACAGTGTAAATTTCCATCGTATGGAGGCAGAATGGTATATTTTAATAATGGAATATAAATTACACTAATTACCACTGTAATCATTATTTTTACTCATTTAATTACCTAAAGAAAGCATGAATGAAAGCTGGAGCAACGGTTTTCTGAAGCGTCACATCTGCTTTAAATCAATGAAGCAAGTGATTTTTATCGCGACCCAGGCAACACAAATGATGCATCAAAACGAAACTCAGAACAAAATATACTTAGTTAATAAAAATGGTGGCAATCTGGTCCCACTGTGGTCTACAAGATGTAACGTAAAGCCTCCACAAGAGGGCATTCGTACACAAGTTCATTTCGAGCCAGTTTGGGTTACAGCGATCGTGTAAACGTACCTCCCGTTCTGGATATCATGCTGTCTCATGTTCTTGATGAAGTGAACCTTCTTGAAGCTCTTTGGTCGGGGTGAACCAGATAAGGTTCTGCATCTAACGGAAACAGAGAAGAGCGACAGAAAAAGCTCCAGTTAGTAAGATGGAAACTTAATTAACTCGTCTTTCACTCTAAAATGTAAACTACATGGCTGAAAGTATACGGACACTTGGTCAAAGGCTTGTCAGTATAGAACGGCCTCTCTATTCGCAGCTTTAACAGCCTCCACTCTTCTGGGAACGCTTTTACAGATTCAATCAATGGAGCTTTTGTAACGTCAGGCACTGATGTTAGATGGGAAGGCCTGGCTTACCATCAGCATTCAATTTATCCCAAAATTGTTCAGTGAGGTTTATTTCAAATCCAGCAGAGAGTGCTATCGACTGGCCGGACACCTACACAGACAAGATCGTCTATGTCTTGGAGGGGATGAGGAACGGTACCAACAGGGCAAGTCCCACCACCACCAAGTTGCCACTGTTTGGCCCCTGAACATGGCCCTTATACTATATTGCTTGAATTGTATTCAAACACAAATGTAAGCATCCACAAAATGAGATAAATGTTAATGTAAGTTGGAGCGGAATGGATTGCCACCCTGCTCAGGGGATTGGCGCCCTGTCTGCTCCCACCACACAGTTTTACACTAATTGCATCCCAGCGCGATAACAGTCCCGCACCGATCAATACGACAGGAGATACAGCGAGATGGCGAGATGTTCATGCCGATACAGGTGAGCGCCTTCTGTACCTGCGCAGGGGGGCGTTCTCCTCGATGTCCTCCAGAGTCTCCAGAGAAGAGCGCTGGGAAATCAGCCTCCGCCTGAGAACGACGACACAATCACAACATCATGAGATCTCAGACACGTGTGATGATTCCACATGAGACGGTGCCTGGAAAAACTGGCTGTAGTGGTTCTGAGCTGAACCTGAGGATCCTGTTTTTCCATTTACCGTGTCGACTATATGGGAAAAAAAAATATTTGGACACCCTTTGTAATGCAGAACCTGACTGAGAGGTTTAAAGAAAACGAGCAGTATTGAGTTGCTGTAAGTGGAGAACATGCTCTTGTGTATCCTGTATGGATTTCCACACCGTGCTTATTTATTAAAGAAGTGGTTTATTTTTGCAAAGGGAACCCAGACGTAGAGAATCCTACAGCGATTAGGATCACTGATCAACCTTAATGCAGAACTTGGTTTGGTTCTTTTTCTATCAGTTTGTCATTTCCATTTCCCCGCTACAAATGCTCCGCTCCCACGCTGGCCGAGAAGAGCCGCAGACTCTGATAAGCTCCAAATCGTTACACCCAGACGTCTGGTAAGTCCATGCCGACAGATCTGGAGAGGGACAAGCAATGAACTGCCAGCAGTTTGGGTGGCCAAGACTCATTAATGGTGGAGGACATGAAGGTTATGGCACCTAATACGGACCTACAGAAGATCTGCTGTGGCTCAGAGCGCTGTTGGGAAGAGAATAAAGCTCAGAGTGTTTCAGAATCCCACCAACACTGCTGCACCTGATACACTCAGACCAGAGCGGCACACACAGCCACCACACATGGGGTACAGAGGTCACAGTCAGTAATTGTGGGTAAGTGTAGCTTATATTATAAAAAACAAGTGAGAGGTGCCAAGGTGGCGCAGTGGGATATTCCGCTAGCACACCAGCGCCAAGATTCTGAACTCCTCGGTTCGAAACTCCGTGTTGCCACTGGTTGGCTGGGCACCATCTAGCAGGCATAATTAACAGTGCCTGCAGCAGACACGGGTCTGCTAGGGCGGGATGACCAGACCAAGCGCTGTGTAAGGACCCTGATTAGCAGATAGAGGCACCTGTGCAGAATGCATGGGTGAAAAGGGTTTCGCTAAGGGCTGCACGCGGGTCGGAGGAGGCGTAAGGTGCAATATACCCTCCTCACTGCGATCGGGGGTCCCCCAGCAGCAGAAGACAAATTGACCACAATAAATTGGGAGAAAATGCAGAAATAAAACAGAAAAAATGCACGTATGTATCAGACTGGTGAGCTAGTTTGATGGATCTTGAGAAACACAACTGGAAACCATTTGTGCCGGACGCCGGCGGCACCGTCTGCTCGCTATTACGGCACAAAGGAATTTTCCAACGATTTGTCCCATCAAATAAACAGCAGCCATTGTTTCAGTGAGCAGCAGGACGGTACGTCACCGAGTTCCTGCATCACGGCTCAAATATTTCAGTTGAGAGAACTATTTATAGCTATTTAAGGAGTGTATTACCCAACACACACACCCAACCACCCTTAAACCCCCCAAACACACACACCCATCCACCCACTCAAACACACAAACACACACAGTAGGTACGGGTTGGTTTTGGGGTCTTATCTCATTCCTAATCTCATTCGTGCTTCTTTATTAATGGAAGACGTTAGTGGAACGTCGGAATGATGTCAGACAGACCAGCACTAATGAAACACGTCACTCTGTACAGAACAATTAAAGAGAAGAGACGCTTGAAGAAATCCGGTGAAACTGGTTTCATTTCACACCTTTAGCATTCTGTCTTTCTCATGAACGTGTACATGAACCTCATAAATCCACAGGCCATGAATTCCTGCCTCTGCTAGAACAGCAGGAGAAATATCTCATCACCACGGTGCCAACTTCGGGATTGGGGGTGGGGGGATTGTTTTGGATTGGATTGTTCGTGCTCTTAAGTTCCAGTGAAGGAAAATGCACTTTCTGGAGAAGTATGCACTTTCAGCCGTGTGCCAGCAGTTGAGGGAATGCACAACTTTACATTTTCAGTATGTAGCAGACACTTTTATCCAAACAGACTTACAGTACAGTGACAATATATTGTCTAAGCAATTGAGGGTTAAGGGCCTTGCTCAAGGGCCTAACAGTGGCAACCTGTCAGTGGAGGGGCTTGAACCAGCAACCTTTGAATTACTAGTCCAGTACCTTACCCGCTAGGCCACAACTGTCCCTGTATTTGTCTGTAACGTTTACATTTCTGGCATTTAGCAGACATTTTTATCCAAAGCGACTCACAGTATACAGTTTTAAGCAATTGAGGGTTAAGGGCCATGCTCAAGGGCCCAACAGTGGCAGTGGTGGGGTTTGAACCAGCAACCTTATGATTACTAATCCAGTACCTTAATCGCTAGAGTACAACTGTCATTTATACATATACACATTTGGAAGCTGGGGTCAGTCATCGTACAGTGCCCCTGAGCACAGCGTTTAGGGCCTTGCTTTGCTCACAGCAGAGTCTGGATTTGAACCGACAATCTTCTGATCGATAATCCAAAGCACAACCCAATAATCCAGGGTTTTTCACATTTTTTTTTAAGCGACCCACATTTTGTCCATAATTTTTATAATAATGCATCTTAATCTGGTCCCACTGTGGTTTACAAGATGTAACATAAAGCCTCCACAAAGGGGCGTTCCCATACGAGTTTACTCACTTTCTTAACCGCTTAGCCTATCCCAGCTTTTCAATGGTAACACCCTGGACGGGACGCCAGTCCATCACAGGGCGGACGCAGACACACACACACACACACACACACACACATTCACCTATAGAGCAGTTCAGTTTCCCCAATTAACCTGACTGCATGTTTTTGTTCTGTGGGACGAAACCGGAGTTCCCGGAGGAAACCCACACAGACACGGGGAGAACATGCAAACTCCACACAGAAAGGACCCGGACCGCCCCGCCTGGGGATCGAACCCAGGACCTTCTTGCTGTGAGGCGAGCCACCGTGCCGCCCTCAATACGAGTTTAATTATTTCTTATTTTTTAATTGATAGGGCAGTTGTAGCCTAGCCGTTAAGGTACTGGACTAGTAACCAAAAGGTTGCTGGTTCAAGCCCCACCACTGCCATGTTTCTGCTGTTGGGCCCTTGAGCAAGGCCCTTAACCCTCAATTGCTTGTACACTGTCACAGTACTGCAAGTCGTCTTGGATAAAAGTGTCTGCTAAATGCCGAACATGTAAATGTCTCTTCGACCCATTTTTCTGGCTTGTCAAGTCAAGTCAAGTCAACTTTATTTATATAGCGCTTTTTACAATATACATTGTCTCAAAGCAACTTTACAAAATCCAGGGCCAACAGATACAAAAACCCCTGTTGAGCAAGCCGAGGGCGACTGTGGCAAGGAAAAACTCCCTGAAAATTACTTGTGACCCACCAGGGTCGGATTGCAGGGCGTGTTTCCTCCGCGTGGATCTGGACGGTGCAGATAATGAGCTTTAAAGCACTTCCAGTACTGAGGGCAAACAGGGGCACGCTGGGTGACGAGCAGCGGCGTTATAAGGACACGCTAATGAGCTACACAGATTTTGGCAATCTCTGGATTCGTGCTCGGCAATCGGCTCATTTAACATTCGGAAGAGAATACAATTCCCACTCCGGACGAGCTCTGTTCTAATAAAGTCTGCACAAAGGGCGCCGGCATCATCAGTAATGCAGTCTGTGTGTGAAGACGCTACTTTAGACAGACGCTTTAGTCTAGCAGTTTGAAGCAGGGTGGCGTTATGCACTATTTTACACCATAAAGATTCAAAAACAAACATTTTAACAGCAGACATACTTAAGAGTAATCTTAGAGGCTAATAATATACATTTTTATGCCTAAGGGAAGCATAAACAATTAAATAAAGAGATCGGTACTACAGCACCAGCATAAACAGACGTTCATGCTACATTAGCAGAATAAACAGACGTACACTGATCAGCCATAACATTAAAACCACCTCCTTGTTTCTACACTCACTGTCCATTTTATCAGCTCCACTTACCATATAGAAGCACTTTGTAGTTCTTTGTAGTAGACACAGCAATGCTGCTGGAGTTTTCAAACACCTCACTGTCACGTGGGCAGTGCTCTGTTTACCACCGATGAAGGTCTAGAAGATGACCGACTCAAACAGCAGCAATAGATGAGCGATCGTCTCTGACTTTACATCTACGAGGTGGACCAACTAGGTAGGAGTGTCTAATAGAGTGGACGGTGAGTGGACACGGTATTTAAAAACTCCAGCAGCGCTGCTGTGTCTGATCCACTCATAAGAGCACAACACACACTAACACACCACCACCATGTCAGTGTGACTGCAGTGCTGAGAATGATCCACCACCTAAATAATACCTGCTCTGTGGTGGTCCTGTGGGGGTCCTGACCATTGAAGAACAGCATGAAAGGGGGTAACAAAGCATGCAGAGAAACATATGGACTACAGTCAGTAATTGTAGAACTACAAAGTGCTTCTATATGGTAAGTGGAGCTGATAACATGGACAGTGAGTGTAGAAACAAAGACACAAATGTCCTGGATCACCAATTAAAAGAAGGTCCGTACTACATAACCAGGGTAAACAGAGGTCACTGTTACACCACACCAGTTTGCTTCTTCACCTTCTACACAAAGCCGTTTTTATGGAACTTATATTTTTTAAAACACCTTTAGTTTCAGGCTTGTAAAACCAATCTTTAAAATCGTGCATAAATCTAGACGAGTCGAGTCTAGACCCGAGCGCACGAGTCTAAACTGATCAAACATCTCAGACGTACTCAAGAGTTAAGCGAGCTGCAGTTTGTGTGGGTGCATGTACGAGCCATAAACGGGCGTGTGTAAGCACATCTAACAGCACGGATTCCTTATGATGCCAGTTCTGGCAGCTCGTCTGAAAATCCTGCCAGCGCCGGCAGCAGGAAGTGGAAACTGAAGGGAGGAAACGAGGAACAGAGGGAGGATAGAGAGTTGGGGTTTGGGCCGTCCTGACAGTGTCAGGTTTGTTGAACCGTTTCGGGGCCGTGGCTGGAAGGCCGGTCTGACCCTGGTGTATGAAGTTTGCCATGTTCTCTGTTTGTAAACATTTTCTGCATTTAGCAGACGATCATCCTAAGCGACTTACAGTACTGTGACTGTATACAGTCTAAGCAATTGAGACCTAAGGGCCGTGCTTAAGGGTCTAACAGTGGCAACCTGGCAGTAGTGGGGCTTGAACCAACAACCTTTCGATTACTAGTCCAGTACTTTACCCACTAGACTGGTTCTCTCTAAGCAGCCAGAGAAGGCAGAAATGCAGAAGGTGTACTGACTCCCACCAGCCTGTTCAGGTTGTATTCCCGCTCAGAGTCCCGGGTCTCAGTGGACCCTGACCAGGATGAAGTGGTGGTTGTGTGTGTTTTACAGTTCTACAACACACACACACACACGCACAGTAATGAAATAGTGGTGGATGGTATGTCACGATACTATTGAAGAATCACGATAAATCGAACGATATTTTGTTCAGCCTTAACAAATCAAAGTGTTTGTACACACACACACACACACACACACACACACACACACACATACATAGTGGTGGACAGTATATCACGATACTTTTGAAGAATCACGATACAATAAACTATATTTCGTTCTGCCTTAACAAATCAAAATGTTTGTACACACCACACACACAAAATAATGAAATAGTGGTGGACGGTATATCGCGATACTTTTGAAGAATTCTGATAAATTGAACGATATGTCGTTCTGCCATCACAAATCAAAGTGTTTACACACACACACACACACACACACACCCACACCCAGAAAATAATGAAATAGTGGTGGACGGTATATCGCGATACTTTTGAATATAAATATACTGAATAAATTGAACGATATTTCGTTCTGCCATCACAAATCAAAGTGTTTACACACACACACACACAATAATGAAATAGTGGTGGACGGAATATCGCGATACTTTTGAAGAATCCTGATATATTAAACGATATGTCGTTCTGCCATCACAAATCAAAGTGTTTGCACACACACACACACACACACACACACACACACACACACACACACACACACACACACACACGAGGGTACCTGGATTTCTGGAGGTCGAAGGCGGAGGTGCTGATGTGACCCCCCTCGGTGCAGCACGGTACTTGCCCCCTGCAGGATGCGCTGCTCGGGAGTCCCTGAGTAAAAGTGTGCAGGCGGCCGCGCGCGACGGAAAACGGCGAGCCGAAGACCTGCGCGTTCAGGACCGGCGTGTCCACCGGGGGGCTCGTGCCTAAGGCAAAGCTCGCGCGCCTGTTTGGTACCGGAACCGGGGCCTCCTCCTCCTCCTCCGCCTCGTGCTCCTCTTCCTCCTCCTCCTCCTCTTCTTCCTCCTCCTCCTCTGCAGCGGGCACGGAGCTCCGGTCTCGCTCATCATCTATGTGCGCGTCCCCGTCCTCGCGCACGGGCCGCCCATCCAGAGAAATGCTGCTGAGGAAGGAAAGCGCCGCCTGCCTCCTGCGCGGGTCCGCGGCGGCGCGCCTCCGAGCTGGCTCCGTCCCGCAGCGCTTGGTCAGCGACGCGGCCGCCATGGAGGCTCGAACCTGAGCGGCGGCACTATAGTCAGCTCTACCGAAGCGTCTATCTGCACATGCGCGTCATCGCGTGCAGCTTCTGCGTGGACTCGCGGTTTACAGCACGAGCGCCGCACACTGTGTGTACTGTAGCGAAAACACAGAAAAGCCAAGGTCACGTGCACCAGGCGTGCGCACCAATCAGCTTCAGGGAAAATCTGCTCAGTCCTTCTGGCCCCGCCCACTTCAGAGAGCGTTCCAAACTATTACATAATACTAATATTGTTATAATAAACAGCTTTATTTATTATAGTACTGTTATATTATTATAGATTTAGTTATTATAATACCAACTGTATTTATAAAACATTTATAATAATTATAATAATTAATATACAATTACAACCAAGCAATAATAATACAATAATAACACCGTTACAACAATCAACAAAAAGTTCTGGACAATTTTGGTGCAA
Source organism: Trichomycterus rosablanca (assembly GCF_030014385.1). Lineage (NCBI taxonomy): Eukaryota > Metazoa > Chordata > Actinopteri > Siluriformes > Trichomycteridae > Trichomycterus > Trichomycterus rosablanca. The sequence continues at coordinate 16,580,863 of NC_086012.1, forward strand.
ACACACCAGGTGTCCGTCACATCTAGTAGAAGCAGCATTGTTGGCGCTTCAGTCTCGACTTAAAATAATTTTCACTTAAAATAATCACATTAATTACTGTCTGGCGCCCAGTTAAGTGAACCAGACCTGCTGCAATCCTGACCACAGTAAACTGGTTGATGAATTTTAAATTAAATGAAAAGTAATAATTGTAGCAACAATGAATAACACCAGCAACAACAACAAAAAAACAGTTAAAATACTACTAAATACTAAATAAGTAAAATACTACTACTACTACTACTATCACTCAAGCCAGAGCCTAGTGGTTAAGGTACTGGACTAGTAACCAGAAGGTCGCTGGTTCAAGCCCCACCACTGCCAGGTTGCTGCTGTTGGGCCCTTGAGAAAGGCCCTTAACCCTCAATTGCTCAGACTGTAAACTGTAACTGTAATGTAAGACGCTTTGGATAAAGGCGTCTGCTAAATGCCAAAAATGTAAACTAATAATAATAATAATAATAAATGTAATAATAGTAAAAATAATAAAATAATAAATGTAATTGCAGAAATTCTAAAATGCACCTTGTATTTGCAAAAAAACAGGTCCTAAGAACCTGGGTTCCATCCTTGGCAACACTATCTGTGAGGAGTTTGGCATGTTATCCCTGCGTCCACTTGGATTTCCTTTTAAGGAAAAATAGTTTAAACATGATTAATATAGTTTAAAAACGACACTTTGAGCTGCTGAAGTTGGAAGCCTGTAGAATTGCTCTATCTAGTGGTTAAAGTATGTTGTTGCAGCTCCAACCTAAAATTAAACGTAGTTTAATTAAACAGAAAAAATTAATAGCAAAGAAACAAACAAACAGTAATATCTTGAACAAATATAAATAAGTAGAGGTATATGATCTGTAGAAACACTTTTTATATCGTTTATCTGACTTTTTTGGCATTGAAAATGTATTTCACAGTTTACTTTCTAAAATAATTTTAATATACAGTAAATTTGGTAAATGAAACTCCACGTCTGCACCTTATTCCCAAACACTTGTAAACTAGTCCTGACCTGTAGGGATTCTGTTACTTTTTTAGGTCACTGTGTTACAGATTGTCTCCTCTAGATGTCCTTCAAATACTGTAAATACTGAAATACATCCGGTACTAATGGTGGAACTGGATTCATGAAAACTCTGAAGGACAAAAGTAAAAACCAACAGTTACAGGTCGTACTGGTGCACAATTCCCTCCTATTTGTACCTTTTCTAATTCAGATCTCACTCAGTATCCACAGTAAAATACTGCAAGTGGAGCATCAATGTCCTTAAATAAAACACACATAGTCCCTCAGAGACATCACGTGACCTGTATTATACATATAAAACGTCTTCATTCATGTGAATTGAAATGTTTTCAGTTTTATAATCAGTGGGTTAATAATAATACACATCCTGCAGCGTTAGAGCCAATATAAATACACAAAGTGTACAGGGATTTAGAGACGCCCTATTCCCTTTCAACCCTGACCTGCCACTGACCACTGAGCCAGCTGGAAGAGAACTGGATGCTTTTTTAGCATTATGAATGTATTTCAAATACATGCAGGGCTGGATTGAAATTCCAGACAAGCACACCAGTCCAGTGTGCTAGCCCGTCACCACATGGACCTTTGCTTCAGTGACGCTACTGGCCTGACTGGGCATTATACAGATATATATTTTTGATGACCTTCTTGCTGCTGCGGCAGAGGCTGTCTGGTTGAGACGCTGGCATGTTGGAATGCAGGAAGCACAGTGTAATTCTTTATATACATATAAGCTCTTTGTAGCATAACACATCCAGCCAAACTAGCCTTATTTATATAGGCACAGAGAAGTCATTACCTGTAGACAATCATAAGCACTGATTCTGATTAGACGGCTCTGACACAAGGTTAAATGACATTACAGAACTTTTTTCAGGACCAAATTAATAATCTGAGATGATGGATGTATATTTTGCTACCTATAATATGCCACATTTAAATGAAATCCTTAAATTTCACTTCTAATACTTCAGTTGTAAATAGTTCTATAATCAGTAGGTTAATGATAATACACATCCTGCAGTGTTACAGCCAATGTAAATACACACAGTGTACAGGGATTTAGAGACGCCCTATTCCCTTTTAGCCCTGACCTGTGACTGACCACTGAGCCACATATGCCACATTTAAACTAAACATTTAAAATCCTTAAAAAAAATTTTTGGACATAAGTTTTTGTTCTATATAGTGAACTTTCCACTTCGGAATCTATCTCCACTATATCTGGTTCTTACATTTCTCTATCCTCTTGCTCATTTCCGTGCTTCTCCACTGTTGACGCTGGTACCATTGAGAGAATTATATCTACATCGAAATCTGCCACCTCTTTCCTTGACCCTGCTCCTACTGCCCTTCTCAAACTCTGCTGTGCTACTTTATCTGTTCCCATCTCCCACATTGTCAATCTTTCACTTAGCTCTGGATTGGTTCCTGATGGCTTGAAACTTGCTGCTGTCACCCCTGTCATTAAGAAACCCGGTTTAGACCAGTCCATTCTCAGCAATTTTAGACCCATTTCCAACCTTCCATTCCTCGCTAAAATTCTAGAAAGAGTTGTAGCCTCCCAGCTGCTCGACTACCTTGATGCTAATAATTTATCTGAAATCTTTCAGTCAGGTTTCCGTTCTAAACATAGTACTGAAACTGCCCTAATTCGTGTTATAAATGATCTTCTTCTTGCCTCTGACAACGGTCTTGTCTCTATCCTCCTCCTACTTGATCTCTCATCAGCATTCGACACAATTAATCATAACATTCTCTTGGCACGCCTGTCTGAGATTGGTCTCATGGACACGGCTCTCTCCTGGTTTAAGTCATATCTCACCGGCAGGTGTCAATTTGTTCGTATTGGTCACCACTCATCTGCTACCGTTCCGGTTCCACAAGGTGTTCCTCAAGGATCGGTCCTTGGACCCCTCCTCTTCACCATCTACATGCTCCCTCTTGGCCCCCTTGTACGCCAGTTTGGTCTGAGCTTTCATTGCTATGCTGACGATACTCAACTATATATTAGCTTCAAACCCTCTGACCCTGTGCCTCCCCCCTCGCTTACCAGTTGCATACAAAAGTTACATTCCTGGCTTCATAATAATTACTTAATGCTTAATGCTCTGAAAACTGAGTTTCTTTTTATTGGTCCGAAATCTGCTGTCTCTACTCTCTCTGATGTGACTTTTAATATTGGTTCCACTGCCATCTGTCCCTCAAATTGTGCTCGTAATCTTGGTGTCCTTTTCGATTCTCACCTTTCCTTTGACTCCCACTTAGCATCGGTCTCCAAATCTGCCTATTTTCACTTGCGCAATATCTCTCGCCTTCGTCCTTTGCTTTCACAAGACTCTGCTGAGACTCTGGTCCATGCTCTAGTCACCTCCCGGCTTGACTACTGCAATTCAATTTTATATGGGCTTCCTGCCAAAACCCTCCGCCCTCTCCAACGTATCCAAAATACTGCTGCTCGGATCCTTACATTTTCCCAAAAATATGACCATATTACACCTGTACTGGCTAAGCTGCACTGGTTACCTATCTCTTTGAGAATTAAATATAAATTACTTATACTTACATTTAAAGCGCTACATGGCCTGGCCCCGGTATATTTAGCTGACTTACTAACGTATCACTCTCCCTGTCGCAGTCTTAGGTCCTCTGACTCTGACTTATTGGCTGTACCCAGGTTCAAGCGGGCTTCTATGGGTGGCCGTTCATTCACCTGTGCTGCCCCTCGCCTCTGGAATTCCCTTCCTCCGGCTCTCCGCTCTGCGTCTTCCCTCACTATTTTCAAATCTTTGCTTAAAACACTTCACTTTACTGAGCATTTTTCATAGTTTTTGTATTGTATTGTAAAAGTATTGTATTGTATTGTATTGTATTGTATAATGTTGTAAAGCGTCCTTGAGCATTGAGAAAGGCGCTATATAAGTTTAACTTATTATTATTATTATTATTCTAATACTTTAGTTGTCAATAGTTGTTTAGTTCTATAACCAGTAAGTTGACAAAAATACCTATTGCAGAAATCATTCAAATCCCAAGACTGTAACTGTTGTTAACTTTAACTTTCATTTCATTTAATGTTATTTTTACCAACTGCTTTACACTGATCAGGGTTGTGGTGGGTCAGGATCCACTGGGAAATACTAGGCACAAAGCAGGAATACCCTGAACAGGCACAAATCCATCACAAAGCTTCAACCACCCTCCTACGAACATGCCCGGCTGGCTGATAGCAGCAGTGATGCCACCCCAGCACCAAACTTTAGTTATCTTCAGATGATTTGGGACCTTTTACGATATCAACAGATAAAATTTTGGTCCATCGTACTTGTTGTAAAAAAATGGAGTAAAAACGGATCATCCCAGCTGATTCCAGGCCAAACCACCCAAACATGACGCTCTCGTGTGGGTGGTCCTCTCCTCTGTGATCCGGTTAAAAAACCTTTCCAAACAGATAACCTTTCCGAGTCCAAAGCAGTGAGGTCAATGATGTTATTCTACCATGGTAAATCAGTCGTGCTTTGTTAATGACAAGCAGCCTGGGACAGAGAGGCCGGGACTGGAATCTATTACGCTCCTTTCAGTGTTTTGTGTTACTTAAATTAATATAATTAATAAGTCCTTTAGAGAAAAACACTTGATAAAACAACATGCTTTACTTCTTATTGTCTTCACTCAGCTGCTTGATTTTTAGCAGTCGCCACATCAGATCTGGTCCTCTTACCCTCCTATTTCTAGTCGAGCTTGGGACCAGCATTGACAAGTGCACCTCCCAATTCCTTGGACACTAGATAGTTTGTTTGTTTGTTTATTAGGATTTTAACGTCATGTTTTACACTTTGGTTACATTCATGACAGGAACGAGAGTTACTCATTACACAAGACTCATCAGTTCACAAGTTTAATATCAAACACAGTTATGGACAATTTTGTATCTCTAATTCACCTCACTTGCATGTCTTTGGACTGTGGGAGGAAACCGGAGCACCCGGAGGAGACCCACACGGACACGGGGAGAACATGCAAACTCCACACAGAAAGGACCCGGACCGCCCCACCTAAGGATTGAACGTAGGACCTTCTTGCTGTGAGGCGTCATTGCTAACCACTGTGCCGCCCGGACACTAGCTAGTAATTGTCCATGAAGATGCCCGACTGGTCAATAGCACCACTAACATTCAAACCCTGGATCCCCAGATCTCAGCAGTACAGGGCTAGCGTCCTTTGTTATGATGGCATTCATATGCTTTGCAGTAGCGCCTGTGCTCTTCACTTTCACTGTTGTTTTATTACTTCCTAACACCATTAATAGACTCTAATAACGCTGCGCTTTGCACATTTTTACCGGCAGGCCCGACCGTCCCCTGTCAGGTGGAACAATGAGGCTCCGGAGCCACAGATGCATCGGGCCGCGTTAATCAGAGCCGGACATCAGCGGATTTGGCGCTGAGCTCGAGCTCTCAGGCAGTCGGAGCGAAAGCCGGCGCTTCCTGTGTTTGTGTGCGGCTTCCTACTCTTCAAGGGTTTGAAGCACCTTATTGTAAAGAGTGATCCCCATGATGTGACTAATACTTCACGCTGATCGGGGAATTACGGGCCAGGGGAATAATAAAATATCAACAGCCAATAGAAAACAAAACAAGTGAAAATCACCGCCACCTTGCTTTGAACTGGAAGCGAGTCTCCACTAATGGACCAGAACCAGTATATAACAGCTTCATGAGGAACAGAGAGAAACATGAACGTTTATTTTAAGCTAGATTGACCCAGGGACGGCGTCTGTGGTGAGTTTTATCTTCTGAAAGCCGACTAAGCTCCCTCCACGCCGGTGATGGATGGCCAAGAGCCAAAAAACACTGATACAGCCGAGCGCTCCCGTGGTCGAAAGGGCAGATGTGATAGCCGGGTCCTGTTGGTGGAAACTGATAGGACTCGTGCTCATGTCTGGGGATTAATGTCTGACCGTGGACGCTCATGTCCAGCCCACCCGTAGACCGACGCCGCCTCCAGATCAAACAGGCCCTCGCTGGCATGACGTATGGAAGCGACTCCTTCGGCCCCGGGTCCATCAAGATATTTATCTCTTCTCCAGATGAAAGCAACAGGCCGTCAAACAAGAGCTCAAACAGGGGTCGGTCACGCAGGTCGAACCAGGTCCTCACGCTGCGGAGATTTACACCGCCACTTCACCGCCTCAGCCAATAAAAACGGTGGATGTATAGTGGGAACGAGAAGGGAAGCGGTTAAATTTATGGATAACCACCGAGTTAAGAATAGAACAATCTGCTAATGGTACACGTGCAGTGATTTATCATCGTGTGTATTAGCAAACCGTCCTGACACCACGTACAGGTCAACCTGACGAGTCCCAGATTCACAGAGCCAAAACACCAGAGAAAAAATACAAATACACAAATCCTAAATGATCCACAGCCTAAGCACTTCATAAGGTTTCGTAAGTAACTTGCTGGGTCAAAAACAGACATACAGGGTACATAAAGGAGATTGGTGCGTGACTCTCAGTGCGCGATACGGATCCCCATATGAACCCGCCTTGTGCAGGTGAAAAGAAGCGGTCGAGTACTGCACATGTGTCGGAGTGTGTGTGTGTGTGTGTGTTAGTTATGACCTGGACACACAGTGGATACAGAGTGGTATCTCAGCGGTTAAGGTATTTGACTAGTAATCAGAAGGTTGCCAGTTTAAGTCACACCATTGCCTCAAGTTGTGCAGGGCTCTCAAACCTGAGGTGCTCAAATTGTATTTAAAAGTAATTGTAAGTCATTTTGGATAAAAGCATCTGCTACATGGCTTAAATGTAAATGGATATGACTAAAACTGGAGAAAATGCAAGTGTATGTACCTACAGAAATGTAGATTGTTTATTTGGTGACATGGAAAGTTCTCATGAGTGAATATGATTGACTATAAGGATTTCAACGTGATGTTTTACACGCTTTGGTTACATTAATGACAGGACAGGTAGTTACTGCTTAAACAAGATTCATCACTTCAAGTCTTGCATGTCTTTGTATTGTGGGAGAAAATTGGAGCGCCCAGAGGAAACCCATGCATACATGGGGAGAACATGCAAACTCCACACAGAAAGGACCCAAACCGCTCCACCTGAGAATCAAACCCTGGATCTTCTTGCTGTGAGGTGACAGTGCTACCCACCGAGCCGCTGTGCCGCCCTTTAAGTAAATTATCTATGTAAATAATTTAATTTGGCAGCACACACTAAAATCCAGCAGGTTGATGTTGGTTCAAGCTTCATGGCGGCATGCAAGAAAAATTTCCTGTATTTGGTTTTACTTTAGTGGAGCTTAAAGCTTCTAATGTGGACACCTGTATTAATTATTAAGTACAACAGTTTCAGCCACGCCCGTCGCTAACAGGTGAAAATAATCAATTACGTTAAATATAAAATTGATAATGGGAAGCTGATGTGACCACAAAATGAGGCAAATCTGTATTAACATCCATGTTTTTGGAATGGAATGTCCAAAAAGTCAGGTGTCCACATATTTGTGTCTAAGCTATGTAAGTAAAAATTGCATTTAATTGTACACATATATGACTGTAATCTGGAAAAATTACTTCCAATTGTAAGCTTTCTTTTAAGTGTTTTTTTTTTACTGGATTTAATTGATTTAAAAGTTTCAGAGAGTTCAATCATTCAAGACTCGACTTATTCCTGATTACAATTCAGATCTATTATATAATCCACTACAAGCTAGGGGACTGTATGATGGATAAAATGATTTGGGGTGTGTCTGAGGACCTGTGATGGATTGCCGTCTTGTCTGGGGTGTGGGACTGGATTGCGCCTAGTAATTCCAAGGTAACCAGACCCACTGCAACCTTGACCATAATAAAACAGGAATCCAAAAAGTTTCCACAACACACCTTGTACAAGTGTATGTAAACTTCCGACCACCCTACAAGTGTGTTTCATAATTTTCTCTCTGTGGCTGGTGAGTAAGAAGCATTTTTGAGTGAATGTAATTTATATTTGCTTTCTTGTGAGTCTGAGAAAACATACTTGGCCGTCTGGCTCCGAATCAAAACACTCATTTGGATGAATCTGGAGAGCGGGAGTTCAGGGTCGTGGACCTCGGCGCTAAAGTTGGCACAAATCCTCTCGGCATCGCGTGAATTCTTCAAATCCTCGATCTTGTGATTTCAGGACGGTTTTTATCCCGGCTCTAACACGACGGCGTGTAGATTCTTTTATTGAAAGCTAACAGAACAAAACAGAGCGTCGTAGTCGTGCTAAAAACGTCGTTAATCAGAAGCGATACGCTATACTCCCGGCCCGGCGGTATTGATGAAGTGCTATTTTGATTCCGCGTAGCGAGCGACGGCAGGATGAGGATAATGAAGCGAAACAATAAAGGGCCTCGTACGGGGCCAGGTTGGGCTCCAGCGGAGGAAACATGAGGCTGGATTTATGACGGAGGTCCGTGGTGAAGCGGCGGTGGTGGTGGCTCGGTTCACCCGAGGAGGTCAATACACAGGGTCCGAGTGCTCGAGTGTCCAGTCACAGAGGAGTCACAGGAACGGGAGCAGAGAGCATTATGGGAAGTGAAGGATATAGAGGTAAAGGAAAGTGCTTTTTGACCCTACGTTACTCATTTTTCTTTAAGCGAATCTCAACACTTACTCCAGAAAGAAAGAAGGGCAGTTGTAGCCTAGTGGTTAAGGTACTGGACTAGTAATTGAAAGGTCGCTGGTTCAAACCCCACCACTGCCAGGTTGCCACTGTTGGGCCCTTGAGCAAGGCCCTTAACCTTCAATTGCTTAGACAGTATACCGTCACAGTACTGTAAGTCGCTTTGGATAAAAGCGGCTCCTAAACGCCTGAAATGTAAATGAATCGAAGCGATTTTTACGCCTGGTGCAGAAGAGGTTCATGTTCCTGAAGATCAGCGAGTCACATAAATCTCTGCTGTTCGCTCATGTGCGTACACAGTAATAAAGAGGAGTGTGAAAGCCCGGCCCATGTGGGACTCCCCTGCCCAGAGGAGGTGTAGCCGGCGGAGGAGGAGAGACGAGTGAATCCATCACGGGTTCGGGCCACGCGGGGTCAGCGGTGCGGGCGTGGAGCCTCGTACTGTGCCTGGTACCTGCTGGAACTGAGCAGCTGTGAAGAAGAAACGCCTCCAGTGTGGAGTTTAGCCGTAAACGATATTATTTCATAGTTCTGTCTCGTTCTGCCTCTGGTTCATTCAGGATGTGACAGTTTATAGGAAAATCAGTGATGAAACGAGGTCGGGGAACAAGTTTTACCTCACTTAACCTCGTCTTTATCAGAATTATCAGGACGAGCTGGTCAGAGAACGTTTGTGACTCTTTGATTTCGCTGTCTTTAAATTTATGATACTTACTGGATGCTTTTATTTAAAGTGATTTACACTGTTACTGAATACAACAGAAGAAACTGTAGTATTTGGAGTATTTGGACGCCTGTTTGGAGGTTGTTGGACCTCTCATTTAGAAAAAAACTCTATTAAAATAGAGTGACCTCTATGCTGTAACAACAGCTGCTCATCTGAGAAGGTTCATCACAAGAATTTGTAGTATGCCTGTGGAGATTTGTGCCCATTCAGTCAAAAGATGGCAGCATTTGTATGGCTGGGTGCTGATGTTGATGTCCCGGTTCGTTCCAAAGCTCTTCAGTAGCATTCTTGTGCATACACGGAATATTTACATTTATTTTTATTGAGATTTAAGCACTTTGCTCAGGGGCCCAATACTGGCAACTTGGTGGTGGAGGCAGGGTTTGAACCAGCAACTTTCTGATTACTAGCCCAGAACCTTAACCAGTGAGCTACCACTAACTTTTGGGATGGTGGTAGCCTAGTGGGTAGAGCTTTGGGCTATCATTCAGAAGAATGTTGGTTCAAAATCCAGCCTCTGCGATGCAGCCACTGTTGGGTCCTTGGGCATGGCCCTGCACTCTGGCCCCAGCTTCCAAAGAACCTGGGATACACGAAGTAAGAAAGCAAGGCATTCATCATCTTAGTTTGCTTTAGATACTTTACAAAAACACCTCGAGTGACGTAGTTTCAGTTTTTATAAGAGTGGTCGTGCTGTGATGAGCAGTGGTAGGACTTTGACGTCGCCTCATCCCCAGCTTTATCCAGCTTGTATTTTACATCTAGAAACATAAAACATCTGTCCTCGTCTTCACATTCTCTACATTCCTGTGTTCCACATGTTGAAATCCAGGTTAATCACGTCCTAAAACATCGGGTCAGAGTCTCGGACTACGGTTTTACATCTCGCTGTAATACTTACAGTCTGGGTGAAGGGGGTAGGAATTGATTTACTGATTAACATATAGCATGTGGTGTAAACGCTGATACAGTATTTTTACTGGCAGCATTTAGTGGACACTTTCATCCCAACTGACTAACAGTTGTGATACTTATGGTGGCATCTATAAACATATAGAAAATATAGAGAACAACAAGTCACATATGAGCAGAGAACCAGTAATTAAAAGTGCAGGACAAAGCAGATACCAAATAAAAATGAATAAACACTTGAGTAATAAAAGCTAAAAATGAGTCTAAATATTGTTTAATGTAATTTAAAATTGTGGATGGAAAATTGCAGTTGGGTCTTGAGGTCAGTGGAAGCTTAGTGGTTAAGCTACTGGACCATTGATAGGAAGGTTGCTGGCTCAAGCCCTGTCCTCACCAAGTTTCACTGTTGGGCCCCTGAACAGGGTCCTGATCCTTTTTTATTTTGATAAAAGCATCTACTAAATGTTAAAAATGTAAACATGTCTTTCGGGATCTTACTTTGTCAAAAAAATTAAAAGCCTATAGAAGACAAGCTTAATAATTAGGATGGGCTTTCCTCCAGGAAAGGTGGACCCCCTGCGACCATGACCAGCATAAAACGATGGTAAATTAAACTAAATGAAATAATATACAAATATTTCATGCACTTATTTAAATTACAGTTAGTGGTTTGAGATATAAACAATAAGTAACGCTGCTCTGAGGTACGTCTGAAAATGTTCTGCTAATTTCTGATGATCTCCAGCTCTGAACGTCCACAGTGAAACATCCTCCATGTTTTTGTCACAGCACCTCATCAGCATTCCTGGTTATCCAGGTAATTCTATCCTATTTTCTCCTGGTCTGGAGGTCTGGAATGACCACTGCTCCCGAGCTCTGTTGTATAAATGCTGGGAGGAGAAGTCACACAAAAAAAAGGAACAGAAGAAAACATGAAGTCCGGTTCCACAGCATTCTGTAACGCATTAGGTCATGGGAATCTAATCACACTGCGCTGGAACTGTGAAACAAGCCAACGGGGCCTGAACCGAGCTGAATGATCGCTCGCTCGAAGGGTCCCGGCATCCGCAGAGAACCAGGATGATAAATACGAGGGGCAGAACCGAATTCTTGAATTTCATCCTTGTTAAGTAACAGCGGAGCAGAGCAGCGACTCTCACCGAGCAGTCAGATTTACTCAGAGCGAGCGAGTGCGCTCGGCTTCGGGGAATTTCATCTGACAGGAGGAAAAATCGAGTGCTGCGTTGAGAACGGAACGTCTGGGGACACTAATTATATAACGTAAAGAGACCTTGTAGTGTTTTGTGTGACCGTGTACCAAGATGGATTTTTAAAAACAATCCGCCTCTGGGGAAGGAAACCAGCTCCTTCAAACTTAAATGTCAACACTCTCAGTTATCCTGTATTCGTAAATAATTCCATATCAATCAGCCATAACATTAAAACCGTTTGCGTGGTGTTGTGTAGATACACCTCATGCTGCTCTGACCCAGGGCACAGACTCCGCTGATTGTGTCCTATGAGATGCAAGGTAAGACCTCCACAGATCAGACTTGTTGGTCCAGAACATCTGACAGATCGATGGCATTGAGATTTGGAGAATTTGGAGGCCTGATTAACACCTTTAACTCTTTGTCCTGTTTCCCAAACTATTCTGGAATGATTCTTGCACAGTGGCAGGGGGGCACTGGACTGGACCAGACAGGCTAGCCTTACAATGACACACGCATCAATGAGCCTTTGACGCCCAGGCCCATGTCACTGGTTCACTGGCTGTTCCTTCTGGGACCAGTTTTGGTGTCAGTATTACCTCCTGTATGTCTGGAACACCCCAGATCTGTTGATTTGAAGATGCTGTTTGAGACTAAATCCAAATCGTCCCTACCAAAGTCGCTCAGGTCCTCAGATCCTTTCTGTGTGGAGTTTGCATGTTCTCCCCTTTGTCTGTGTGGTTTTCCTCAGGGTGCTCCGGTTTCCTCCCACAGTCCAAAGACGTCCACTCAGGGTAACTGGAGATACTAAAGTCTCACCCCTAGGTGTGTGTGTGTTTGCCCTGTGATGGACTGGTGACCTGTCCGGGATGTTTCCTGCCTTTCACCCCTGGTGAGGATAAATTGATGATAAAATAGACAATAAATAAATGAATTCATTCATTCATAAATGTAGAATTGGTCATGTGACCCCTTTAGAATAATTATAATCTATTATGCATTATAACATCTTTATAACTCATAATGAAGACATCATTAAGAGCAATTCCAGTAGAAGTTTGTGCTTTTCGATGATTCCAGGCACTCCCAATTTTCCTTTTTTCTCCACAAACCGTCTCTTCCCAGGTTCATCCCTCCCTCGTTTCTCCCTCGCCGGCCGCGGTGGAGACAGGCTGACTGCACAGGCGGCCCGGCAGATGCACCACAGATAACTCTGTGTTTGTAAGTGGAGCCGCGACCCTCGGCGGGAGGACATTAAGCAGATCCTGTCAGATCCTCCCTCCTCCCCGAACACGGCACCAGCACCAACCACGCACCAGCAGCGCTCTGTAATACCCTCCCAGGGGTGGAGGGAAGCCCCGGTGGAGCCGCCGCCTTCCTCTCACTTCCCCTCTCGCCGCTGGACTGATGAATGGACGCGAGCGACAGACGCCGGAGTCGGGTTCGAAACGCGCCATGTCGGCAGATTCTCACGCTCCGAGATCTCGACGTGAAGGAGCCGTCTCGGACTTTCCTCCACTAGCCTGAATGCTGAGCAGGAAGAGGAAGTTAGAAGACGAGGCCGATTGTGTTCTTGTCATCGTCGTACAACGATTTCACACGTCTGTCAACAACGCACGACGTCCTGTAGTTTCTGTTTATTTGGGTAGCCACTTCCATAACCTCAAAAAGGAGAGCATCAGACTCCAAAAAGGAGGGCATCAGACCCCAAAAAGGAGGGCATCAGACCCCAAAAAGGAGGACATCAGACCCCAAAAAGAAGGGCATCAGACCCCAAAAAGGAGGGCATCAGATTCCAAAAAGGAGGCCATCAGACCCCAAAAAGGAGAACATCAGACCCCAAAAAGGAGGCCATCAGATTCCAAAAAGGAGGCCATCAGACCCCAAAAAGGAGAACATTAGACCCCAAAAAGGAGGGCATCAGATTCCAAAAAGGAGAGCATCAGATTCCAAGAAGGAGGCCATCAGACCCCAAAAAGGAGAACATTAGACCTCAAAAAGGAGGTCATCAGATTCCAAAAAGGAGGCCATCAGACCCCAAAAAGGAGAACATCAGACCCCAAAAAGGAGGGCATCAGATTCAAAAAAGGAGGCCATCAGACCCCAAAAAGGAGAACATTAGACCCCAAAAAGGAGGGCATCAGATTCCAAAAAGGAGAGCATCAGATTCCAAGGAGGAGAGCATCAGATTCCAAGAAGGAGGCCATCAGACACCAAAAAGGAGAACATTAGACCTCAAAAAGGAGGTCATCAGACACCAAAAAGGAGAACATTAGACCTCAAAAAGGAGGTCATCAGACCCCAAAAAGGAGGGCATGTTACATGAGGCCCCAAAAAGGAGAACATTAGACCTCAAAAAGGAGGGCATCAAACCCCAAAAAGGAGGACATTAGACCCTAAAAATGAGGACGTTACATGAGACCCCAAAACGGACGATGGCAGACCCCAAAAAGGAGGGCATCAAACCCCAAAAGGAAGGAACATCCGACCCCAAAAAGGAGAATATCACACCCCCAAAAAGGAGGGCATAAGACCACAAAAAGGACAATATCTGACCCTCAAAAGGAGGATATCAGATGCCTAAAAGGATCCAGGTCCACTGGGAAACCCTGAATACCCTGGTCAGTGCATCAAATCTTTGCAGGGTAGCCAATCATGTCTGTATAGACGACCAGCCGGCTGGTAGCACCGCTGAGATTCAAACCTGCTGCCACACCTTTATCTGTACGGCAATAGTTTGGGTAAGGCCCCTGTGCACAAAGCGAGGTCCATAAAGACACAGATTGATAAAGTTGCTGTGGAGGAACTCCAATAGCCTACAAACAGCCCTAACCTCAAGCCCACGTTAAAAAACGTTTGGAATGAATTGGAATCTTGATCGCATTATGAGAACCAGTCTTCCTGCCTGACTCCGCAAAAGCTATTTGAATTAATTAAGCACAAATTCCCACAGCTCAAAAGCTTGTAGATGAACATTCCTGAAGAGTGAAGCCTGTTATAGCTGCAAATAAGAGTACATAGTCATGCCCATGGTTTTAGAACCGGATGCCCTACAAGTTTTTTCCCTCTTATTATTAATGTCTCTCTTTTTTGTGTGTATTTTTTGCTCCCTGTTTTACGCACCCTGTTTTGGAAGTGGAAGAGCGCCAGCGTGGGAAGGGTGGGGGGTGATAGTGGTGCAATAAGAGTCAAGGCGTTCCCAATGACTTCCTGGCTCAGATGAGCCCACGGGGGGCACAGGACAAGATGAAAGCACTGGCACGACTTGAATTGCCAGAAAAGCATCGAAACGTTTGACTTTGAACTCGGACTAATTGGACCTTCGGCGGCTTCATCCGCTTCACCAGAGGATTTTCAGAGTCTGACCAGCCCGGCTGCAACAGAACTGATTTTGTGCCTCTGGATCGTTTTATTTATCTGTTTTTTTATTAAATGTTCTGTTTAGTGATACGAGAAACCAAGCGAGAACTGCAGCAGTATTTCTAATGGAATAAAAATGTCATGATTTTATTATTCATTTCATTTCAGCAGCAGTTTATTTTATGTTTACGTTTGGGGAATGTTCCTATTAAAGAGCGTTCACGGATCACTAATGAGAGCAGAGATGTCACAGGAACGTGAGAGATTATCCGGGACAAAAATAACAACAGAAAACAGGAAATCAACCCAAAAACAGAGAATCACATCATCTGGCAACCCAACAGCTTCTATTTTTTTCAAGGAATACTGTAAAAGTTAATTACACATAATACAGATAATACATATCATTTATATTACATCATTAATGTTATACATCTGATAGGAGTGGGTGTATTCAAATATCTAAAGTCAATCATTAGCAGGGGTGTCCCAAATAGGATGGTCACTTCCATAATCCCAAATAGGAGGACATCAGAGCCCATAAAGGAGGGCATCAAACCCAAAAAAGGAGGGCATTATACGCCCAAAAGGAGGATATCAGACCCCAAAAAGGAGGATATTGGAGCCTATAAAGGAGGGCATCAAACCCAAAAAGGAGGGTATCATACCCCCCAAAAAGGAGGATAAAAAAGGAGGATATCAGACCCTAAAAAGGAAGGACATCAGACCCCCAAAAAGAAGAAAATCAGACCCCAAAAAGGAGAACATCATACCCCCCAAAAAGGAGGATAAAAAGGAGGATATCAAACCCCAAAAAAGAGGATATTAGACCCCCAGAAAGGAGAACATCAGACCCCCAAAAAGAAGGGGAATCAGACCCCCAAAAGAAGGACATCAAACCTCAAAACAGGAGGACATCAACCCCCCAAACAGGAGGCTATCAGACCCCAAAAGGAGAACATCATACCCCCAAAAAGGAGGATAAAAAAGGAGGATATCACACCTCAAAAATGAGGATATCAGACCCCAAAAATGAGGGCAACAAAACCCAAAAAGAACTAAAGATCTTATTGTAATGCAAAAAATGTGTATACATACTATAAAAGCATCAGGTTGTAAAAAAGCTACGACACACCTTCTTTATTCCTCAGAATTAAAGTACTACAACACTTCAGTCCACTAAGGTCCTCTTACAAACCTAAAGAGTCTTTTAGTTCACCAGTGAAAGAACGGTGTTGGAAATAGCACGTCATGATGGTACCACATTAGTGTGGGTATGAGAGCGGACCGTTCAGCCTAAAGTGAAGGATGGAGGTAATGGATGTGGGTTTAAGTGGATCTACTCCTACTTGGATTGCTGAGAGTCAGAGAATGAATAAGTTCATGCCATAACACTTACCTAAAAATAACAGGGTTACACGTCACAAGATCTGATTAACAGCAAGTTAAACCCCCAGTGCGCTTGGTTAGAGCTGCGTTGTGGTCGGCCAAAATCAAAATGAAGTCAAAATACGAATGAAAATGTCATTCATATGTGCAGTGTTCAATTAGCCGGAGCCTATCCCAGCTTTTCAACAGACGCAAGGCACACAGTAACATCCTGGATGGTGCGCCAGTCCATTGCACACATACACACACACACACACACACATACACACACCCGTTCACCTATAGTGCAATTCAGTGTCTCCAATTAACCTGACTGCACGTTTTTGGACTGTGAGAGGAAACTGTAGCTCACGGAGGAAACCCACACAGACCCTGGGAGAACATGCAAACTCCTCACAGAAAGGACCCGGACCGCCCCACCTGGGGATAACCACTAGGCTACAGCTTGTCTTTTTTTGAATATGCAGTGCACCCCCCCACCCCACCCCACCCCCAATTCCCCTCACAGTCTACTCGTATTTCATATGGAGATCTGTATCGCGCATGGAGAGTCACGCACCGATCTCCATTATTCCCCGTCTCTGTGTAGGTGCCACTCTGTGCCCTTTTATATCATTTTATTTTTATGTAATGACACTCGTTAAATTTTTTACTATTGTTCACAATTTTTTTGTGTGTCTTTCTTGCTCCAGACATTTAAATAAAGCCAGCACTGGGCATTCACATGCCTATTAAAAACACTTATTTACACAAAATATAGACAGAACTACGTCTGTGCGTATGGTTTTAATACATATTTTATAAAATAAACAACTTCTACTGTTAATAAGCAACCCATCAACAACCAGTTCTAATAATAAAACCATTTTTATGCATTACAATCTACCTAATGTGATGAAGTGTGTAATGTGTGTGTATTGTACTGTAACCCGTACGATCCTGTACGATCCGACCGCTCTGCTGTTCGTACCCGTCCTGCTGAAAAGGAAGAAATGAAGCAGACTTGTTATATGACAGCTAGAAGTAGCCAGTAGAGATTTCACCCTCTTGGAAATGTTATACGGCTCTAATAGTTCATACTCCACATTCCAGCTGTGATGGCAGGACCGTGATTTCTAGTTTTGACCCACGAGAGGTCGAGCCCGTGTTTTATAGGCTGAGTTAATGGGTGCAAAAACCAAATATATAAACGGTTCAACATGTCCTCGCGATTATTTAAGGGCTGCGCTTCATCGGGAGAGATTCTCCATCGTCTAGAAGATCTGGTGTGTCATGAAAACACTTTATACACAAGCTGTGTTTATAAATCAGTAGAATTGTGCTTAGAATTAATTAGTTCATGTGTTTGTGTATAAGCATTTAAAGACTTTTATGATGTCCAGAAAGCACTTATAAAGCATCATTAATAATTTGGAGCCTATCCCAGCTTTTCAATGGGCGCAAGGCACACAGTAACACCCTGGACGGGGCACCAGTCCATCACAGGGCAGACACACACTCACACGCTCATACACAAACCCATTTACCTATAGGACAATTCAGTGTCTCCAATTAACCTGACTGCATGTTTTTGGACTGTGGGTGGAAACCGGAGCTCCCAGAGGAAACCCACGCAGACACGGGGAGAACATGCAAACTCCACACAGAAATGACCTGGACCGGCCCGCCTGGGGATTGAACCCAGGACCTTCTTGCTGTGAGCCTAAAACTAATTATTGTACTAAATTAATAGAATAAATAACTGTTATGCAAGTAAAATATATATTAAAAATACATAAAAATAAACCCTTATTAGTTTATTAGTAAAACCCTTATTAAGAAATATTTTTAATGATGAACAAGGTGTAAAGGTTCCTAAAACGTTATAAAATATTCTACACACACACACACACACACACACACACACACACACACACATCCCTCATTTCTGCTGAAAGCTCGCAGCTTTGATGGTTAATTCCTTGTACCGACGGTGTAGAGCTACAGGCGTCTGTCTAGCCAGCCCACGCCTATATCTAAGGAAAGGACAAACACTAGATGACAGGCCGAAAAATGCCAGGTGTTGACATTAACACCAGCTACTTAGTGTTCAAAGTGTTCAAATACGACCTTAACCTATTTACTCCTGACTATTCGGCAATTTAATGTTTAATCCTGATTAAGCTTCAGACTGCGCTGGATCGCGGCCCATTGTGTGAACAAGCACGCCGTGAATGTGTGACCTCTACTGTACACACACCTTCCTGTCACATCAAAGAGGCTAAACACAGGTAACAGGTCACCCAAAGTGTGAGCGCAAGAGGGACCGACCGAGACGTTGAAGCTGGAAATCCAGTTCAGATCCGTGGCTAGAATTCATTCTACATTTAGATTTTCAGCATTCAGCAGATGCTTTTATTCAGAGCGGCTTACAGTACTGTGACAGTATATTATCTAAGCAGTTGAGGGTTAAGGGCCTTGCTCAAGGGCCCAACAGTGGCAATCTGTTAGTTGTGGTGCTTGAACCAGTGACCTTTTGATTACTAGTCCAGTATTCTAACTGCTAGGCTACAACAGCCCTTAAAATAAAATAATATGTATTTAAATGACATGGAACGTGGAATTGTGTTCAATCTGGAGATGATTAAGGCGGATTAGATTAGATTTAACTGTCATGAGTACAAGTACAGAGCTAATAAAATACAGTAGCATCTAAGCAGAAGTGAAAATAGAGATTATTTATGTTTATTACAATTAAAGTGCAGGAGTAAGACGTGTGTACAGAAGTAGTACCAGATATTGCTGATTGTGCAGTCTACAGTGGTACCTTGTAACCCGACGTCCCCTAAACTCAAATTCTTTGAAACCTGACGCCCTTTGTGGAGAAATGTGTACCCTTAAACTCGACGTGTGTGCGACCGCCGCTTCGTTCAGCGCTCGGCTTGAATATGAGTGTGAATATGAGACAAATCTGCATCAAATCCAGTGTTTCAGCTCCACATGTATCTGTGTTTACCTGGATTTTCCTCCCTGTTTCACTTTTAAACTTGTGTTACAGCTCGAGCTTCTGAGAAATCGTGAGAATCAGAATCAGCTTCTCCCAGAGTCTAAATAAAGCTTAACGTGGTTTAATGTAGTAAAAGAAGGAGACAGGAGCACTAAACTTCTCTTCATTATTACTGCTCATAAGTTCCTCCACTAATCACATTCCTCACTCGCTGTTTTACTACAATAAGTCACGGTAAGCTTTGTGCACCGCCGTCACACTTCATAGGAAATAACGGCACAGGGGCGCAAAAGCGAATGAGCCGCTTCTCATGTGAATGAGCCGGTACTGAACGGAATCAAGATCAAGCATCTCCACTTTTATTAATTTTTAACTGTCTTTAATTGTATTTCAGTGTTTTATATTATATTTTGTCTATAAGTATAAAAACAAGCCTATTATTTGACATGAGCCTAAAATATATGCAGTTCCACAGGAGCTTAGAACACATTAACAGGCTTACCAAACATCCTTATGGGAAAAAATGCCTTGAAACTCAACGTATTTACAACTCGACGCCACTCCCAGAACCAATAAACGTCAAGTTTAAAGGTACCACTGTATTTGCCTTGTATATACTTACAGTATAGTGATGAAAGGTGACTAAAATGCACAGAAATATTGTGGTAATGAATGAGTATACTATAAATAAAAGAGTATATACTGTAATTATAACATATATACAACATAACAATTACTGTTTGTTCTATCAGAACCCGGTATAAAACTTGCCACCGTGAAATCAAACAGAGCCTCTTGAATTTATAACGTATTGCTGAGTAAACACGCACACAAACGACACCGAATCGTGAAGGTAGCTATAAGAAGCGGCCCGGCGGGAGTGTCTGGCTGGATCTGTAGACTGTAGACGTGGGTTATGTGTGAAACTAATCACTCACAACACTTAATAAGTGAACCGCCGGCTTTCACAATGCCGAAACTATTCCTGAGTAAAGCTTCCTTTAAATCTTAAGTATAGCGCGTCTCTGTGTATTAGCTGTGTTGACTTAGTTATGAGTGTAATATAAATGTTTTATAAAAACTTTTATATGGTTTTCAGCTTTATTTCAGCTTCTATTTTCTTGGCACACAGAAGTAAAGGGTTAAATAAATGTCAGCGGGCAATAAAAGGTCAACTTGGAACATTGGGAAGAACTTATTTACTTTTACAGTTTACTCATCATCACCATCATCTTCATGAGCTTTGCTCAAGGGCCCAACAGTGGCAATCTGGCAGCAACCTTCTGATTACTAGTCCAGTACCTTAACCGCTAGGCTACAATGTCCCTGCAGACGTAATCCAAGAGCTACCAGAAATGTGTGCCAAATATAAAAAGCAGTTTCAACACTGGAGATACTGTCCACAGTCAAGTGAGCTTTACCGTAGATGTGCCATAGCACAAACAAGCAGCCATGCATTACAGGTTGCATCTGTCTGTCTGTCTGTCTGTCTGTCTGTCTGTCTGTCTGTCTGTCTGTCTATCTATCTATCTATCTATCTATCTATCTACAGGTCTGTCTGTCTGTCTGTCTATCTATCTACATGTCTGTCTGTCTGTCTGTCTGTCTATCTATGTAATACTACGAAATTTGCGAATGGACCAATAAAAAGTGTGTTAAATATTCCGTCGTAATATATAACTGTATAATAATAATTGAAATCCCACGACTGCCGTGACGAACGTGTCCCTCACAGGACCATGTACAGGTTTCATGTTCAGGTTTAACTGTACGTGAACGTTTGACTCTCACACTGCAGGCGCGGGGGTAATAAATGGTCTCTAATGCGTCAGGTTTAATGCTGGCCTAAGTAAAGGGCTTTACGCAGAATAGTTCTGTAAATATCAGATGATATACGACATGACATTCCGTGTCTTGTGTAACATCCTTCAAACACTTTCCTATTGAAAATCCCAAATACTTAATGATTAATAGCACAGAGTCGGGCTCGGTTACAAATCTGACCGCACCGTGTTCCCATGGATATTGTCCTCGCTGGTAAACACTGGTAAAGCCGCTCTAAAACACCGGTCGCCATGCTCAGAGTCCCATCGCGGGTCCTCATGAGGACCACACAAAGTGTATTTACACCTCACACTTCTGCGTATAAACACTGTCCTTTATTAATTGAGCATCCGCAGAGAACAAACGCCGCCCGCTCCTGGTCTGTGGACACGCCGGCACCTCGCCGGTGCAGGTCCCCGCGCTTTTCCCAGCATGCTCTGACTGAAGGATTCCAGTGACCGCTCCACCATCCACGGCTGACTATCTCTCCGAGACTATTATCACGGCGTCTGTCAGCCCCGGCTCCCGCGCGGCTCGTGAAGAATGCGCCACCGCGTTCACTGCCGCGGACGCTGGATCTCCTCAGTCAGAGCCTCGTGCATCTCTCAGGGCCCGTTTTAAAAAACAATCACTCTGTAAGTGGTGGAGAGGTGCCAGGGCTAATTATAAACAAATCACCCATGTTCCATCAGTGGGAACTTCGGAGGAGCAGAGCTGAGGGGGGCAGGGGAGAACTGCTGGAGTGTTCTGGATGACGGAGCATTCGATGGGCTGTAAGAGTAGACCCCACACAGGGACCGGGGACTGACAGGTGTTTAGGAGTGCAGCCAAACACAAGAAGAGGACACCAAGTGGGGAGGTGAGCGCAATCAAAAAAGAGAAAGACGACACAAGGAATGTGTCAGTGAAGGACTACGGAAAGTAGGTGGAATTTGTGCCACACTGCTCCGGGGCCTGTGGATCTGGGCTTTACATTCACCCTCCAGTCACTGTCTAAAGGAGTTTGCCATGTTTTCATTGTGTTAGGGAGCTTTTTTCACCCCAAAAACATCCAGTCGGTCATTTGGCTACCAGGTAAATTCCCTGTTCCTGACCAGAGTCTAAGTGTATGCTACTGTTACTAAAGATGAATGGACATCACATCATGAAAATGGATGGCATTATCAAGGGCTGGACAGAGGGCATTAGATAAAGCTGACCCATCTGTGCAGCCAACCATTGCAAAGAGACAATGCCGTAAAGACATGACATGAGTCAACTGACCTCAATAGTTTAGCCAAGACTGGAGATTGGATATTAAGTCACTGGATATACATTCAAAACACAAAGCTAGGTGTACGTGGGTCCTTACTTCTTGAAATATAATTTGACCATGCAGAAGTTCCTGGACAAAACTACATGAGCTAACAAGACCTATAGGATTCTAATAAGACATCAAACTCATAAGGCAGATTATTTAGACGCACTACTTAGATGTCACCGCAGTTTTAGCTTACTAAGCTAACACAGTTAGCCTCAGGCCATTCAACCAACTGTAAAACGCCAGCTATTGTCTCCATCTGTGTACCGAAAGGTTAAATTAACCCAATTTGCAATTTGCAAATAAACGACACTTGTGCACCTTTATACAGATTAAACATCAACAAGAATTTATTTACATTTGAAAAGAACTCAGTTGGGGGCGGCACGGTGGCTAAGTGGGTAGCAATGTCGCCTCACAGCAAGAAGGTCCTGGGTTTGATCCCCAGGTGCGGCGGTCTGGGTCCTTTCTGTGTGGAGTTTGCATGTTCTCCCCGTGTCTGTGTGGGTTTACTCCGGGAGCTCCGGTTTCCTCCCACAGTCCAAAGACGTGCAAGTGAGGTGAATTGGAGACACTAAAAATTGTCCATGACTGTGTTCGATATAAACTTGTGTGAACTGATGAATCTTGTGTAATGAGTAACGGCCGTTCCTGTCATAAACGTAACCAAAAAGTGTAAAACATGACGTTAAAATGCTAATAAACGAACAAACAACAAACTCTGCAATGCTCCGCATTTTATTCATCTGCTATATTTGTCATTTTTCATGAGAAAATTTGTGCCGCACTGAATGCTGGGATTGCCTTCAGCGCTGAGAAAGCATCGGACGCTCCCTCGTTATTCAGTCAGATCATCACTCAGAATTAAGGCGCCTCAGTAGGAGCATTTTAAGGGATGTAAGAAGTGGAGTGTAGGATGACCTAAAAAGCATCTATACAGAGAGATCACATGGTTTTCCGACAGACCTCATATTGTCTCGAACATTCAGGCTACAGTGTGGGAACAAACAGAGACGCGTATGTGAGACACTCTCCAGAGCTAGATAAGGTCCTCCATCTTCCTCCTTACAAAAACAACCGCTTTTTTAAAGCGCTATCTAGCTCCGAAACTCAGCCTGGACCAGCGGCCGGCTATTTATTTTGGTGTCCGCGGGCTGTTTCTTTCACGGCGAACAATGAATCAGAGGAACGAGCGTCCCAGTGGAGAAAGTGTGGGAGAGAGCGGACGCACCACACCGCCTTAAGGAATTCTTCTCTGAAGAAAACAGACCCTCAGTTGCTTTACGTCTCGCTCCCAGTGGGCCGAGAGGAACGGGAAGGAGGCCGCTGGTTCTGATGTAGGTGACCGAGAGGAAGTGCCAAGCGTGAATTTATTGGCCGCGCATACACTCGGAGTGTGTCACAGGCCGGAACGTGTAGGAGTGTCGGCGTAACCCAGCGCTCGACGTTCCCTGTGAAGTTTGCATTTCTGTTTGGTTATGCGAGTGGGCGGGTGTGTTTCGTCTTCATGTTTCATGACGTAACGGCCAGGAAATGTGATCAATCCTTGAGGAACAGTAGAGGATCCAGAGCTTGTTGGTTTTTAGCTTCGGCACACAGAAGGAAAGGGTTACATAAATGTCAGCGGGAAATAAAAGGTCAGCTCTGAAAGGAACTTGATGCTTATATGTTGTACTTGGAACACCAGGAGCTCATTTACTCTTAAAAATGACTCATCATCATCACCTTCCGATGCATTTTTCCCAGCGTCGTAGCAACTTTTTAATGTGTCAGCAAAAAATGCAGAGCTGCTTTCAAATCTTTTCCCCCTTAAAGCTTTTTTGAGCGTCCAAAAAGGTGGAAATCAGATGGCGCTAAATCCGGACTATAAGCGTCTCTCAGTCACGACCGATTACTCCTCCTCCACCCTCACCGCTTATAACCACAATATAAAAGTGCAGAAACTTTTTGAAGATCCCTCGTAAAAGCTAATACAGTATAGCACCATTTCGAAGGCATCCGGAGTAAAGTAAGCCAGCCCACTACTGCTGAGATCCGGGTATCAGGGTTCAAATCTCAGCAGTGCTGTCAGCCTGGAGGGTTGCACTGAAAAAGCAGTATGTAGACTAGATCTGCTGTGCTGACCACTAAATTCAGGGGGCCCGAAAAATATTTATATACCAGGGGTCTTCAAAAAGTTTCAGCACTTACAGTGTATCACAAAAGTGAGTACACCCCTCACATTTCTGCAAATATTTCATTATATCTTTTCATGGGACAACACTATAGACATGAAACTTGGATATAACTTAGAGTAGTCAGTGTACAGCTTGTATAGCAGTGTAGATTTACTGTCTTCTGAAAATAACTCAACACACAGCCATTAATGTCTAAATAGCTGGCAACATAAGTGAGTACACCCCACAGTAAACACGTCCAAATTGTGCCCAAATGTGTCGTTGTCCCTCCCTGGTGTCATGTGTCAAGGTCCCAGGTGTAAATGGGGAGCAGGGCTGTTAAATTTGGTGTTTTGGGTACAATTCTCTCATACTGGCCACTGGATATTCAACATGGCACCTCATGGCAAAGAACTCTCTGAGGATGTGAGAAATAGAATTGTTGCTCTCCACAAAGATGGCCTGGGCTATGAGAAGATTGCTAACACCCTGAAACTGAGCTACAGCATGGTGGCCAAGGTCATACAGCGGTTTTCCAGGACAGGTTCCACTCGGAACAGGCTTCGCCAGGGTCGACCAAAGAAGTTGAGTCCACGTGTTCGGCGTCATATCCAGAGGTTGGCTTTAAAAAATAGACACATGAGTGCTGCCAGCATTGCTGCAGAGGTTGAAGACGTGGGAGGTCAGCCTGTCAGTGCTCAGACCATACGCCGCACACTGCATCAACTCGGTCTGCATGGTCGTCATCCCAGAAGGAAGCTGACGCACAAGAAAGCCAGCAAACAGTTTGCTGAAGACAAGCAGTCCAAGAACATGGATTACTGGAATGCCCTGTGGTCTGACGAGACCAGGATAAACTTGTTTGGCTCAGATGGTGTCCAGCATGTGTGGCGGCGCCCTGGTGAGAAGTACCAAGACAACTGTATCTTGCCTACAGTCAAGCATGGTGGTGGTAGCATCATGGTCTTGGGCTGCATGAGTGTTGCTGGCACTGGGGAGCTGCAGTTCATTGAGGGAAACATGAATTTCAACATGTACTGTGACATTCTGAAACAGAGCATGATCCCCTCCCTTCGAAAACTGGGCCTCATGGCAGTTTTCCAACAGGATAACGACCCCAAACACAACCTCCAAGATGACAACTGCCTTGCTGAGGAAGCTGAAGGTAAAGGTGATGGACTAAACCCAATTGAGCACGTGTGGCGCATCCTCAAGTGGAAGTTGGAGGAGTTCAAGGTGTCTAACATCCACCAGCTCCGTGATGTCATCATGGAGGAGTGGAAGAGGATTCCAGTAGCAACCTGTGCAGCTCTGGTGAATTCCATGCCCAGGAGGGTTAAGGCAGTGCTGGATAATAATGGTGGTCACACAAAATATTGACACTTTGGGCACAATTTGGACATGTTCACTGTGGGGTGTACTCACTTATGTTGCCAGCCATTTAGACATTAATGGCTGTGTGTTGAGTTATTTTCAGAAGACAGTAAATCTACACTGCTATACAAGTTGTACACTGACTACTCTAAGTTATATCCAAGTTTTATTTCTATAGTGTTGTCCCATGAAAAGATATAATGAAATATTTGCAGAAATGTGAGGGGTGTACTCACTTTTGTGATACACTGTATATTTTGGTTATATGCGGTGAGGGTGGGCGGAGTAGTAATCGGTCGTGTCTGAGAGAATGAGAGACGCTTATAGTCCGGATTAGTGCCATCTGATTTCCACCTTTCTGGACGCTCAGAGAAGCTTTAAGGGGAAGAAGATTTTCATGTGACGATGATGTGAAAGCAGCGGTGCGTCTGTGGCTACACGCTCAACAAAAAAAAATTTTTTGCTGATGGCATTAAAAAGTTACGACATTAAGGCACGATGCTGGGAAAATGCGACGTTTAAAGGCAACGATGTAAGAAGACGGGTCAGTTTAATATAATAGGAGGGCTGAGTACTTCCTATTTGGTACCGTGACAAGTGTTTATCTGAGAGCGTCTGTTGCTGATTGTTTCTTATGATTACACAAATATAATTATGTTTTATGTGTACTGTAAAAACTTTCCTATAATTAATTAAAGAACACATTAGTCTTGGACGTCGACTCGCACCGTGTCTCTGCGTGAAGCATTTTTAGCCAGATGAAATGCCGTAGCAGAGCCGATAAAAACGTTCGTGGTCAGCAAATGACGTGCATCACGATTAGCTACGAGGACATTCAGTAAATGAGGCACTATTCTAGAACAGCTATTGTTAATTTCGTTCCCTGTTTAGTGTTTATCTAATGATTTCCACACTTCCCAGTAGCCCAGCAAAGGGGACCTGCTTTAAACCGGTCTTTTTTTAAACTGGAACTAAACGATCTAGCGTTTGTGATCGTTTTCTTCGCTCATTTCCTTTCACAAACCAGAAGGGTGAGGCTGGGGGGAGGCTTCGGTTCGCAGGTGAAAGGGCACGGACGATGGCGTACTTTCAGCCGAAGTGCGCTGCCGTTGATTCAGTGCGATTATGAGAGCGGTGAAGGAACGGGAGGCCGAAAGAAAGCGTGTATCTAACGTCAAGGTCGGTCGGGCAGGTGTGAGTGCAAACACGAAGCTGCAGGAACATTCTTGGCACGGTTGGTACAGGGGAAAACAACTCACATAGAAATTCATTTACTCTCAGAAAACTCACACTTCATGATCCAAAATCATCATTTTACACACTTTGGTTACAATCATGAGACACAAGACCAGTCAAACACAGTCATGGACAATTTTGTATCTCCAGTTCACCTCACTTGCACGTCTTTGGACTGTTGGAGTATATCGGAGCTCCCAGAGGAAACCCAAACACACGCAAGAAACATGCAAACTCCACACAGAAAGGACCCGGACCACCCGCTCCACCTGGGAATCAAACCCAGGTTTGTCTTGCCTCGGTGACAGGTGAGATGACAGTTCTACCCACCAAGCCACCATGCCAAAATGATAGAGAACATAAGAACACAAGTCTGGGGGTTTCTGTCTACAGTCAAGGGTGCGTCACATCACCATGGGCTTTAGGTAAGCCATGCAAGAGTGAAGCTCCGGCTCCAGAATGAGCATCGTAAAGCTTGACAAAAATTTGATGTTTTTGGGCCCAACAACACTGTACCTACTGTTAAACAGGTTGTACTCTGATTCTGGTCCAAGTTGCTGGCAGTGGAACTGGTGCACTGGAGAAGGTGGACAAAATAATAAAGAGAAAAGATTAGCTTTAAATTTAAATGTATGAAATGTATGTATGTCCTAAATCTAGGTAAACTTTATTCCGGCTTAATAAAACTCACCTCGAGTGACGACGACGTTACAGCGCAGCAGGAAAGTAACAGGGAGCAGAAGTCAACAGCTCCTTCTCTGCTGATTCAGGGAGCGCTGCAGAGGAATAATAATAAACACGCTGGCAGAGACGAATGCCGCACGGCCCTGACCCCGAGCACGTACGTCGGGACCCGGCCCTCGGCCGTGCCCACGGCAGGCGCTGTTCCCTGCGAAAATTTCCCACATTCCCCTGGACGGCACAGGAAGAAATGACAGAGCTCATTTCCCTCGGTGATCAAACGTTGTTGATCCTCGCATTAACGCGTCTCGATGCAATCTCGACGCCGCAGCTCCGAATAATCGGGCGCGCTGAAAGGCTGAGCTGTATTTCTCAGCGTTTCCTGCCTTTTTAAAACGTTCACACAGATTGGCCTAATTGAAGAGGGCAAAGCAGGAAGTTTTAGTCACGTCGATAATTAATAGCCTGTCTTGGCCTGAGAGGTCTGCAAGGAAAGGAAAAAACTGTGCAAATCCCAAATGCATACAGAAATCATACACTTACATTTTTCTTTATTTATATATACTGTATATGATGTTTACACTCCTCCTGCTTCCAGTCTGCGTTATCCTCACTTGAGCTATTTCTGCTACTTTTCGGCCTGTTATCTCCTCCCGGTGGGGCGGCTGATAATCTGATAGGTCAGGTCCTACACTATCACATGCCACTATAATAGTCCGTCGAGCCAAAATAGCCCATGCTATTTTAGAATTGATAAAAAACAAAGCATAAATAGATGGTTTAAGGTACGGATAATCAGACAGACAAGTCAAAAGTATGTAGTCACCTAACGATACGCTTGTTAAATATCTGATTCAGAAACCATGGGCATTATTCGAAGCTTAGAACCGACTCAGAACTGTCAGATGTGTTTGGATGGTTCTATACCCAAAGCAAGTTGACAAAAGGAACACACTACACAAACTAATAGAATGTATTAAGTAAAGTATTGATTCCTTTGATTTGCATGCTCTAAAATCATAATATCTCAAGAACAATGTGTCCTAATAAGATACATAGACAGCCAGAAGTGGTGAGGGTGGGGGAAGAGTAATCGATCGTGTCTGAGAGATGCTTATAGTCCGGATTTAGCTCCATCTGATTTCCACATTTTTGGACGCTCAAAGAAGCTTTAAGGGGAAGAAGATTATCATGTGATGATGATGTGAAAGCAGCGGCGCATCAGTGGCTACAAGCTCAACCAAAAGCTGCAAAATTTTTTGCTGATGGCATTAAAAAGGTGGTACGACGCTGCTGGGAAAAATGCATCGGAAGGTGACTGTGTAGAAAAGTGATGTAGTTTGCTTTTAAAATTCCTAATAAATAGAGTCACAATTCAGACTCAGGACAGTTTTAATGCCAGACGCCCTTCCTGACGCAGCCCTGTTATTTTTATTCGGTTTGGGACCTGCACTGAGAGCGCACTGACAATGCGTCTCCTATTGGTTTGGCTGATTCATCCCAATCATGTCCATGTAGACGCCCAACCGGCGGATAGCACAGCTGAGATTCGAACCCTGGATCCCCAGACCTTAGCACTAGAAGGATAGCATTCTTTACAAACAGACATGTCAGACACGCCCAATACAACAGCTCACTTTTGACAAAGTCGGTTCAGAATTTGGTTTGTCGACATGTAGGTAATTGATTAAAACGGCGCTGCGACCAGTTCACAAATCGTCTTGTTTTTAAAAGCCCGAGCTCTGACAGAAATACACCGGAAAGTATTGCACTTGGCGGCAAGTGCAGTTTCCCATAGACCGATATGTTGAACTCAGCTCTGCGCCACTTGGACGCGAGCTGACTGTCGAGCTGGAAGCAGAGGAGAGATAGTGCTAACCTCGCTCTGAACCCGTGCACAAACCCGGATCGTGTCTAGAGCGGCCGAGGGGAAAAAAAACTAAACTAATTTAGTGATTTAGTGAGGCGGCTTGCAGACAGGTTTCTGAAATAATTAAGACGGGTTAAAGAAAAAAAAGTGAAGCCTGCAGCTACAAGAATGTAAGGAATCAGCTCTGAGTTTTGAGTGGGTGCTAGCAGCGACAGCTCTGCGTATTTGGCTCTGGACGGGTGAGAAATGAACCGACTTCCCTCCTTCCTGGCGAGCTGCGTATAAAAACAAGCAACACAACTCATATCTGAACACGATCGTGCAGGACGGCGCAGGTCAGCATTTAAAGATGCTTCACTCAAACACAGACGTTCTGTTTTTATTTACAGTAGATGTCTATTATCCAAAGCGATTACAATTATGACTGAACACGAATACGACTGAGCAATTGAGGGTTAAGGGCCTTAATCGGGGGCCCAACTGTGGTAGCTTGGCAGTGGTGAGGCTTGAACCGGCAACCTTCTGATTACTAGTCCAGTACCTTAACCACTGAGCTATCCACAGCTAGCAGCATACAGTATTTATTGCATGTAGAAAGTAAACATCATTTGTTTTAATTATAACAGCCTGATCAGGGTCGCAGTGGATTCTGCACTGCCCAGACAAACTACACACAAGGTGGGAATACACCCTGGACAAGGTGCCAATCCATTACATGGCAACATTCATTCATTTATTTATTCATTGTCTGTTTACCACTATTTTATCCTGGTCAGGGTCGAGGTGGGTCTGATTCATCAAGCCAAAAATGGGAAAGCCCCATGTCCAGTCCAAGGGCCGAAACACACACACACACACACTTGTGGGAACACAGGGAGAACATGCAAACTCCACACAGAAAGTCCCTCAAAGGACCAAACCTTTAGCTATAAGGCGACAGCGCTACCCACTACACCACTGTGCCACCCTCTTCTTAAATAGACTAGCCAATACATCTTCTGGAATGAGGCACCATCTACATTTGCTTTTGAGGAGAGAGGAAACCTGAGGGCCCAGAGAAAGACATTAGGGAATCGGTGAGGACATTTTAAACTCTTTAGACAGTGAACAAGTTCTCATCATTAATGTACACTTATATTAATCATACATAATCATACGTACCGGTCATTTATTAGACAGAGTAAATAATTACAGATCGCTACAAAAGCAATGAAAACAGCTTCCATTTCCAACATTCTATCTCTGTGAAGAGGGATTTTCTGCTGTGATGGCAACCAAAACAAAGTTACAGAGTAGTCCGGACATAAGGAACACACTTTGGGTGTTATTGTCTCCTATCACCCCTAGGTGGGAGCGTCTCAGGGTTCCACTGATTTCCCATCCCTGGTGAGCAGTATTGCTGTGCACTTTGTGTTTTTTATTATGCTTGTCATATGATTTAATTTTAAATCCTCCCACCCCCGCCGGTCCGTGAAATGATATCTTATATAAAACCTGTTTGTGGTGCAAAAAAGGTTGGGGAGCGCTGTTTCAGCACATAGGGTCAGCACATGGTCTAAAAACACTACGGTCAAAACTGTCCTTCACACTGAGTTTAGACTCTAGCGTGACTCTCCGTATGCGAACTCGACGTATGCGTCTCTCTCTCGGCCAGTGTGGTGATGGGTGATGCACGCAGGAAAAGATAAAAAAACAACAACCACAAAAATGTCCTTCACACAGAGGCTGGAAGAGGAAAACAGCTCTCACTTATGCAGATATGACGGACTCAGTATCGTTTCTTGAAGCCACGATGGAGCCGGTTGTCAGCTGTGAAAAATGTCGGCTCTTCCTCTGGACATGGACTTTTGCCCTTCCTTCGTTTCCTAGCGTAGCACACACTTCTTTCTACCATCCAGCCAATTTAACCTCAACCTCGAATCAAACTAGCTCTGGCTCTCACACAGCTTGTATGAATATACGTGTATATAATATATAACACATCACACATCATTTATTACTATTATCATCAGAATAGAAGAAAATAGAACTCCTTTATTTGTTATTTATACAGATACACGTGTACAGCTTGTTTGAAAGCAAGGGTCAGAGCACAGGGTCAGCCATTGAGTGCTCAAGGGTCCAACAGAGCCTGCCTGGATTTAAACCCACAGTCTTCCAATTGATAGTTTAAAGCTCTAATCACTACGCTACCACTGTCCTAATCATTATCAATAATAATAATAATAATAGTTACTGCACTTGTCACTGCACCATAGTATCTATACTATACAAATACCCTGTGTTTCTTTCTAGTAGCCCTTGCTTCATTTCCTAGCATACATGCATAACAGACGGCGGTGTGAGTAACGACGTTCTTGGAAGGGTTGGAACAAAGAACCACCGTAGACGCCGATAAGTTTCTGCACTTTCTCATTTGTGTAGTAGCGCTGATTATAATTGACAGCCTGATTTGCCTGCTTCATCCAAAGTGGCCACTTTGCTTAGATATATCTATAAACCTCCTACACATACTGCTGTCACGTCCCATCTGTTTCAGCTTTAGCTTATTAGGTCTGTCTCATATGTTAACGTGAACCTCTACATTTCCCCCAAGAGCTCAGGAGCTCTGGACTCTGTGCACAAGTCTTTATTTTATTGCTCTTACTCTTACCTCTAAGGTAGACAGATATAAAAAAAAACGCTGTTAGAAAACTAAGACCTCCAAGTCCCACCTAAACCACACGG
Source organism: Trichomycterus rosablanca (assembly GCF_030014385.1). Classification (NCBI taxonomy): domain Eukaryota; kingdom Metazoa; phylum Chordata; class Actinopteri; order Siluriformes; family Trichomycteridae; genus Trichomycterus; species Trichomycterus rosablanca. The sequence goes on from NC_086012.1 coordinate 16,613,351, forward strand.
CAAGTCCCCCCACCACCAAATACATGCTCGCACACACACAGTCACATATCTGAGCAAATGTATTCACACCTCCTTCCACCAAATACATGCTTGCACACACACAATCACATATCAGAGCAAAAGTATTATAGTTCACAAATGTGAATATGGTGGATTCTTAATATTAACCAGGGTGCAACTAATATTAAATACTTTTCAGCTATAAACTTGCTAAAATAGATACCAAGCTCAGGTTAAATCATTCAAATCTATCGGCTTACTAAGCAGATATAAAGTCAGCCGCTACATATCTTAACATGGATGGCTTGTGCAGCCTTACAGCCAGAAATCAAACATCTGACCTAGCTACAGAGGTAGGCAGTCAACGTTTGCTTGTTATCTCATAAAGTAGGGGCCAAAAATTTGGCAGTGGCAACACGATAGTCCATATCAATGTGATCGATTTGCATATTTATTTAACTCCAACCACTTTGTGCTGTGTCTACAGTTGGAAGGAGGCCGTTACTGGATCACACTGTGTTCTTTATGTACTGTGTAATACATCAGATAAAGTGAGGGGTCGCTCATTACGGTTAGAAGTCCAAACAACCCTGGTCAGTCACGATAACACGCGTTTACCTTCATTTCCATTTAAAGAAACGTCTCTGTCGTTTTTACTAAAGAAATTACCCTGAGATGTTTAGGAACTGTAGCAGTGGCACAATTCACAATAGTGGAAGATGAGTGACGTTCTGTGTTAAAGCTTAAGTCAAACTTCACCAAGACTTTAAGGACGTGTTAAACCTTTTGGATGGATTTTGAGAATCCTGAGACTTTTCCTGCCGTAACGATTTGGGACGTGTTGGAGGGAAGAATGATATTTAATTTGCCCTTGGTTAATAAGTAAAACCAGCCAATTTTAAAGTTGGAAGCATATAATTACCTTTATATAATTGATTTATTACACCTGTTAGCACATTAATTCAAACATTTGAAGGGGTGTCCCAGTATTTTTGCCCATATAGTCTATTTACAGGTAGAATTTCAGTTAAATTGCCAGTTTCTTAACTGAAGTAAAATGCATGTGTAAACTTTACATTACATTACATGAAATTTAATTTTCCCTTTGCTTAATGAGTGAAACCAGCCAATTTCAGGCGCCTACCAGCTCAGGTAGCGAGAAAATGGTAATTAGTGGTAATTAGTACTTTCCAAACCCTGTGAAGTAACTTGGACGACATTTCAAAAATGGACGCTTTCATGTGTTTTAAAATTACATTTATATTTTCGGCATTAAGCAGACGCTTTTATCCAAGTAGTACTGTGACAGTATATTGTCTAAGCAATTGAAAGTTAAAGGCCTTGCTCAAGGGCCCAATAGTGGCAGCCTGGCAGTGGTGGGGCTTGAACCAGCGACCTGTTTTTGATAACTAGTCCAGTACCTTAACCGCAAGACTACAACTGCACTTAAAACTATTTTAACAAAAACATATAAAAGGGCCCAACAGAGTCAACCTGACAGTGGTGGGGCTTGAACCAGCAGCCTTTTAATTACTAGACCAGTACCTTAACCACTAGGCTAGAACAATACAGTATACGTAACATAGGGGGGCAAATATCTGAGATGAAACAAGGGTAAAAAAGACTAATGAATCTTTTAGTTTTATTATTTACATCTATATTTCTAACCACTGACACCCTCCGCTTGCTGATAGGGTTTTTTTTTTTAGACCTGGATGTTTGTCACACTGTTTTAAACTAATGTTCTCTTAAACAAAGCACCATGCAAATAAATTTGACTCCACAGTACATGAAGTAACGCTGGGCTGTTTATTTTGGAAGCACTTTGCTAGAAATGGAACTAAATCTTTCTAGGAAACCCCAAACGCTCAAGACGGTGATGCTATCTCGTCCACTGGCTTCCTCTGCAGAGAAGACTGAACTGAGATCAGGTACAGACCCACCCTGGGGAGCTTCAGTCTTTAACAAACACTTCGAGGCTTCCAGAGCTGTCCTGCCGCGGGATTGTTTACCTGGGCGGATCGGTGGACTTTTACCCACAGCCCAGTGTCAGAGAGATGAGCGTGGCACTGATCCCACTTACCAAACACACCTAGAGATCTCAGCATGGCTAAATGATCCAGATTTTGATCCCAAGCTGAGTCAATTCTTACATTTAAAATCTGGGACAGTACCAGGTCGTCATGTTCAGCGTTTAGCAGCTTTATTTCTCACAATTGCAGCCCTCACAGTGCACTTAACTGGGTTGTACCTGTGACATTTACCAAATCACATATTGATATAATATAATTCATACATTATTTGTTACATCCAACTCGGAAAAGCTAATAAAAACATCCACAAACTTTTCTTTCTTCTCAAACAGCCAACAGCTTATTTATTACAGAGCTGCTCATGTCTACCTGGTTGTAACACTGGAACATTCACTATATGGCCCAAAAGTATTTGGGCCCCTGATCATGAGCTTGTTGGACATCTTGTTTCAAAAACAATGTGATATTTTCAGTTAGAACAGCAGCCACACTTCTGAGAAGACTTCTCACAAGCACTGATGTTGACCAAGAAAGCCTCTGTTGACGTTCCAGTTCATTCAAGAGCTTTTCAGTGGGGCTGAGGTCAGGGCTCTGTGCAGGTTACTGCTTTGTGCACAGGGGCACAGCCATGCTGGAGCAGGACAGGACCTTCCCTAAACGGTTGCTTCAAAGTTTGAAGCATATATTTCCCTTTATATAATTGATTTATTACACCTGTTAGGAATTGCTGTGGCTGAAACACACACATTTAAAAACTAGAAGGACCAGCCTGTGTTTGTATACGCTGCTCACCGTTCCAGGCACACGAGCGCCGTCTTATACCAGCCATAAATATTCAACTAAATAAATATTTGTCCTCGCTTTGCTTTTCTTATTTCTCCAGCATTAAATAATGAAACGATGGTTTGTAATCTGTCATGCTGGTTCCACAGCGATACTTAAGCTGGTATGTTTCCATATTTATGTTTTGCACTAAACACGGAGAAATTCCTGCTGAGTCGGGGTGGGGTGCAGGTAGTGAAATTAAACAATACATCGGGGTTTGAAAGTTGAGTCGTAACTACACAGGCCTAGTAATCAAGAGGTCACCGGTTCAAGCCCCAGCACTGCCAGGTTTACCCTTCAATTGCTTGAATTGTATGATGCTAGCTAAGATCCAGGTTTGAATCGTCAGCCGTGCTATCGGCCGGTCGGGTGTCTACATACAGACACGATTGGCATTAGTGGCCGAGGCCTCACGATGGATGTATTACTGTATTGTGCCCAGTGATTACAAAGAAGCCAGACCCACCGTGACCCTGACCATGAGCTTATTCCACCAATCAGAAGTGTTATACACACAGATAGACATTTGCAGCATTTAGTGGACGCTTTTATTCAAAGCGACTTATACTAATGACTGAATACAATTGATGGATAAGGGCCTTGCTAAGGGGCCCAACAGTGACAGCTTGGCTTTCTGATTACTAGTCCAGTACCTTAACCGCTAAGCTACCCCTTCCCTTCTAGATAAACAAAATAAAGGTTTTTTTTATCTCGTTGTCTGTCTGTAACTGCTTTATTTATGAAGAACATGCAGATGTGTGGATCTGCTTGCTAACCTCATGCAGGTTGAGGCTACAAATTCCTTGTAGTTTCAGAGTTTCGGCAAACATTTCAGGGAAAACGTTCAGTGCAAATCCCTCCCAGATCCCAACACCCTATAAACTCCTGTAGTAATCTGTCATACCAGTTAAGAGGCGAGGCTAATGCTATGGTATGAATCTTACTGAGCTGCAGAGCTACGTGGTGACAGGCTGAGGGTGCCGGGACGTGATGTGACGTTCCAGCTCCGTAAGTGAATTCTGTCGGCTCGGGCCAGAGTCGTAATAGACGACGTGTGTTGCGGAGATTTATGTCGTGGCTGGTACTTTTCTCCAGAGCAAAAGGGGTAAACGTGGTTCAAAAGGGCAGCAGGGGAGCCACTGTTTACTCTGTGGAAATGCTCGTCTGGAACGGTCTCATGTCGGTGTCGCAATCGAACAAACAGAGACAAAATGACCAGAGAAATCAGCCCGTATAACTTACCATGGGCGTCCGAGCTCACGCTGGTCAAATGTGACACCAAATCTGAGATAAGAGTTCTATTTTTCATTTGTGGACACTTAAGAATGAATGGAATTTCCTTTAAAATGTTCAAGTTCTGACTCACAGCATCAAGATTCTGATTCACCACTTCGGTAATCCAGAAAATGTACAAGTACAGAAATGATTCCTTATTCAAACAAAGGTGCAAATATTCAACATATTTTGTTGGTTGTTCTATAAATTTCTCTTTTTACAAAGCAAGTTTCACTTTGTTGCTACAGCAAAACAACTTTACTGAGCAACTATCGATCTAAACCTCGTCTTTATATATATTATCACATATATGGCCAAAAGTATTTGGAAACCTGACCATGAGCTTGTTGGACGTCCCACTTCAAAAACAAATGCTATTAAAACAGAGTGACCTCTGTGTGATCTTTTCAGCTATAACAACAGCCACTATTCTGAAGAGGCTTCTCACAACACTTTGAAGAATGTCTGTGGGAATTTGTGCCCATTTAGGCAAAAGAGCGTTTGTATTTGTATCTGGCTGGGATCTGATATGTCAAGAAAGCCTCACTTGATGCACAGTGGCTCGGTGGGTAGCACTGTCATCTTACAACAAGAAGGTCCAGGGTTTGATTCCCAAGTGGAGCGGTCCGGGACCTTTCTGTAAGGAGTTTGCATGTTCTCCCTGTGTCTGCATCGGTTTCCTCCCACAGTCCAAAGATGTGCAAGTGAGGTAAATTGGAGATACAAAATTGTCCATGACTGTGTTTGACGTTAAAACTTGTAAACTGATGAATCTTGTGTAATGAGTAACTACCGTTCCTGTCATGAATGTAACCAAAATGTGTAAAACATGACGTTAAAATCCAAATAAAATAAAAAATAAACTATTTAAAAGGAAGCACTTCCAGAGCTGTGCATGCACTTGGCCCCTCAGTACTACAGTAGGATCCATATTGAGTCTCTAATCCACTCAATACGAACCTAAAAGCCTTTCATTACACAACCCACCCTATCAACAGTGAACGATTCATTAAAGAATGTGCTCAGCTAGCACACACAGAAAACAAGATCTAAAGCTATTATTGTTAGTCATAAATCAAAGTCCAGGTCAAAGTTCAGTTCACTTACAGGCCAAGGTTCATACCAACCAATAACACGCCCAGCTTCAGATCAGAGAAGGGCCATAAAGTGCAAAATGCAACCTGTACTAATCACGGCAGGAAAATGTACTATAGGTGTTTATTTATTATAGAAAACAATGTCTACATTTATACTTATACCTTTATATGGCCAAAAGTAAATAGACAACCCTCATTAATAATAATAATATCAGGTGCTTAAAGCTGTCCTCAATTAATTGTAGAAAATATAGTGTATGCATCAGTTTGGTGAAAGTCAGTCACTGTGCCACTGAGCACAAAGCATTTTAATATTTATATGAATGAATATTTATTAAAGAGCAGTAATGGACTAGTAATAAAAAAAAAGGTCACTGGTTCAAGCCCCACCACTGCCAGGTTGCCACGGTTGGGCCCACGGTTGGACAGTGTACTTTCATAGTACTGTAAGTTGCTTTGGATAAAAGCGTCTGCTAAATGTTGAAAATGTAAATGCATCGTCTATAAAGACATGGCGTTCCACAGGAACTCGCACCTCAAACACACCGAACACCTTTTAAGATGAACTGGAATGCCGATTGTGAGCCAGGCCTTTTAACATCGTTTAGCCTCAGTGCCTAACCTTGCACCAGCTCCCGCAGGCACACTCAAAAATCTTGATAAAATCATTCCTGGAAGATTGGAGGCTGTTATAGCTGCAAAGAGTGTGTGTGTGTGTGTGTGTGTGTGTGTGTGTGTGTGTGTGTGTGTGTGTGTGTGTGTGTTGGGGGGGCATGTTTTCTCAAGCTCAAGACCAGGTGTCCACATACTTTTGACCATACATAGTGTACATTTGGAAGGAGTTTTGGTGAGGAAGAATCCAGTCCAAGGACAAAGTTGTTAGGAGTTGACGAGATACAAATCCTGCCAAATTTCTAACAGCTAACATGAAATGTTGCAGTAAAGTTGGAGGAGGGAGAGACGGAGCCACGGGCGGATCACGGTTCCTTTAGTCAACTGAAAAAGTTCCTGTAAACTAATTCATCAGGAATATTTTTGCCATGATAAATTACACAAACATGATATTTCATTTAGTACTTGTGTACAGTAGAATAAAACTTTGGTATCACAAGCAGGAGTTACAACAGCAACAAAAACACAGATCATCGTTTAATAAGAAACACACTATATAAAAAACCCAAATTATTTTTCAATAAACACCCAAGTATCACAAATTATATAAAAGATTAATTTTCTTAAACCAAATTAATTCTTTCTACATGTTATCAATGATAAACTAGGCTGAAAACACTTACCATGTGCTCTTTAAAACAGCCTCACATGTGCTCACAAACTCTTCCTTCTGACCTCTGACCCAGGAAGAACTTTTAGATAATTTGTGTTATTTTAAAATAAGTTACATAATATCACAAAATAATAATACTAATACTAATACTAATACTAATAATACTAATACTAATAATAATAATAATAATAATAATAATAATAATAATAAACATTCAATTGACTGTTTTTTTTATATTTCAGAAACTATAGATAACACTAATGTGCAGGGTTTGTGAGGAACCGTATTTAGAAAGATTCATGCTAAGCTATCAATGCTAATCGTGCTAACGTTTACAACAAGTTCGTCCTGACTAAACCAGGCAAACTAGCAATGATGATATTAATACACAATCGTTTTACAGTGTGATGTGTTATCACATGTCAGTCTGTCACAATTAAAACTGGTTCAGTCGCCCTGCAACCAAAACATGATGTTTAAGCCACTTGGGCGGCTAATTCTGATTATAAAGTAGAGTTTAATCAAATAAATATAGAACGTGTGGAGTTTTGCTAAACATAGGGTTAAAAAGTAATTTGAATCATTTCTTTTACTTTTACTTAATATAGTAGAAATCTATTAAAATGGCTTAGGAAAGAAATGTATTGTTACCCTTATTACAAATTCTACCTTCAATAAAACATTTATTAATGTAAGTTTATGTTTTTTAGCCACCCTGATAGCAAGCTGGCTAACTTACTGCTAATACTCAAAGATTCCCAGGTGGGGCGGTCTGGGTCCTTTATGTGTGGAGTTTCCATGGGTTTCCTTCGGGTACTCCGGTTTCCTCCCACAGTCCAAAGATGTGCAAGAGAGGTGAATTAGAGATACAAAATTGTCCATGACTGTGTTCGATATAACCTTGTGAAGTGATGAATCTTGGGTAATGAGTAACTACCGTTCCTGTCATGAATGTAACCAACGTGTAAAACATGACGTTAAAATCCTAATAAACAAACAAACAACATAAACCGAAGTGACATTTCAGGATCTGAGTCTTGACTTACGTCATGGCATTCTGAGCAATTCAAAGACTCATAACCTGCCGAAAACTATCAGTATTTATAGTGCGGGGTGAGGCAAGCATAGGAAAAAAGGACTAGACTCAAGTGACTGGGATTACAGAATTATATTTATGGACATAAATGAGGAAAAAATAAATAAAAATAGTGAGGAGTATCTTTAGCACTTGCATTCCATGCTACAATACACCGACCAGGCATAACATTATGACCACTGACAGGTGAAGTGAATAACACTGATTATCTCTTCATCACGGCACCTGTTAGTGGGGGGGATATATTAGGCACCAAGTGAACATTTTATCCTCACAGTTCATGTTAGAAGCAGGAAAAATGGGCGAGCATGAGGATTTAAGCGAGTTTGACGAGGGCCAAATTGTGATGGCTAGACGACTGGGTCAGAACATCTACAAAACTGCAGCTCTTGTGGGGTGTTCCCGGTCTGCAGTGGTCAGTATCTATCAAAAGTGGTCAGAGGAAGGAACAGTGGTAAACCGGCGACAGGGTCATGGGCAGCCAAGGCTCATTGATGCACGTGGGGAGCGAAGGCTGGGCCGTGTGGTCCGATCCAACAGACGAGCTACTGTAGCTCAAACTGCTGAAGAAGTTCATGCTGGTTCTGATAGAAAGGTGTCAGAATACACAGAGCATCACAGTTTCAGGGCTGGTTTGGCAGCATAAGGGGGACCAACACAATATTAGGAAGGTGGTCATAATGTTATGCCTATTCGGTGTAAGTTAGGTAGTTATGGTTTACAGCAAATAATTTAAATGGTAATGAAAATTGCACTATAAACTCATCTTTAGGTGCTGTTTGTTCTAAAACTCAACTGCATTTGCTGCTTTTATTTCTCCCTGTAATTGAATTTTTAAAATGAGCTCTCATGCCTCCATAATTCCCTTGTTTTTCAGGTGAAATGTATGTACCATAGTATTAGTAGCAAAATAGACAACATTTATTAATTCATTTATTTATTCAGTGTCTGTTTTACCACGCTTCATCCCGGTCAGGGTCGCGGTGGGTTCGATTCACTGGACGAAAGACACAAAACAGAATAAAAAACACCCCGGACAGGCCGGCAGTCCATCACAGGGCGATTACAGCGACATGTAACTCATGAAAGAAGAAGCCACAGACGAGTAAGCTAGCAGTCCTTTTAATTCTGATACCCTGTATTAAACCATTATAATTAAACTTCAATTCAATAAGAGCTTTTCTCACCCAGAAAGACGTGCAGATTAGAAATCATCTGTCGTGAACTGAACAGCAAACAAAAGAAACTCATAAAAAACACTTCAGTCCTACTCTAACAGACATTCTCTTTATTTGACAAATATAAGCGTTAATCTTAACATCCAGCTTTATAAATACATTTCATTCACAACAGAGTTGTTGGTACATCTTCAATTCCAGTTTCAGACCAAGTTTTACATTGCATAAACACCCACGGAAAATAGTCTTCTTCACCTCGGGTCTCGGGAAAATCCATTAGCAGTAATATGTACACACGATATTGTCGTTTTGATCCACGTACTCCTCAGAGCAACACTCATAGTGCAGTGTGTTCTCAAGTACCAAGTACCAAAGGCATGATGTGATCAAAGCCTGACGGTCCTCCATCGCTGGGTATCAGCACTTAAAAGTCTCCCTCATCACCTCCAGAGTGTATTCCAAAAATAGTAGTTTGCACAAATCGACTGCAAGAGCTCTCCGAAGCTGAAGGACGGCGGTGAGCACGGATCAAGAACAGAAGGCCGACGCCGGACCGCGTCTGGAGCGGCCAAACGAACGATCTGGACAGGAGGAGTAGAATAAGAGCGGGTTTAATCCCACCCCACTGAGTGTCAGGCTAAAGCCATGGGGCACCACGTGTCCCCTCGTACGGACGCCGCCACGTCGCCGTTGGACATTAATCCCACACTAGTGTACAGGCCGTCCTGGCCGGGGTACTTCACGATGGAGCCCGTAGTTCCTGATACGTCTATCTGACCCACCATGGAAGATGAATTGACCTGAAAAAGATAAACAATAAACAATAAACAACCTGATAAACAATAGCGAAATTTAGCAAAATTGTATCCAAAGCAACTTGCAATCGTGCCCAGTTACAATGTACGCAACTGAGGGTTAAGGGCTTTGCTCAGGGGTCCAGCAGTGGCAGCTTAACCACCGAGTTGCCACTGCCCAGTTAGGGTTGTAGGGTTGGTTCTATAAACCTAGGTGGCAAAATAACTAGATATCATGAATAGATAAGTAGACAGAGGTAGATATATAGAATAGAATAGAACTTTAGAAATATCACTTAGAGGGTGGTCTGGCATCAGATTTTAGGATGCCAGTCGTGCCCTTTTCTGCATTTTCTTTTATTTTGTCTTAAGGATGGATGAGAAAGCACATGTTGTGCATCCTTAATTCATTCAAGGTACATAAAAAACCACTGTTCCACCTTATCTGACTTTGTGTTCTTTTCTGCTTAGAATAAGCTGTCAGTTTGGAATTTATTTCTGACCTTGGTAGCAATCCATTGTTCCATGGGTTTTATAATAGGTACGGTCAAACTAGCCCTATTTATGTAGGTACAGAAAGGTCATAAGTCATAGCTATAAGGAATTTGGGTGTTAATGATTTTAGAACATTATGTATATTGTTAAAAAACAACTATAAACTAATGATGGTACATGATGGTATGTGTTTTAATAATTTAATCCTAGGAAAGGACGAACATTATTAAAATATTATAATATTATAGTGCTAAGAACACTTCTGTAGAAACAGGATACTTATTTAAAATCTATATGTTGATCTACTTCTTAATTAAGCTATATTTAATAGGGATTTTTCTTATATAATGTGCTTTGTGAACTTACTGAAGTGATCGACACCGTTGACGGAGGACTGTTGTTCTTTGAGTCGTCTGAAGTGGAGGATGATGAAGATGTTGGAGTTACAGGAACAGAGCTGTTTCCTGCAGATTAAACAGACCATTTAGTTTATTATTTTTATTTTAAATAGTCGCCCTAAAATGTAAAACGTTTTTCCTATGACTTACCAGATGATCCCTTTGTTTTGTTCAAGTTTTTCGGTTTTCTCTTCCTGGTCTGAATACCTTCTTTCTTCATAGCCAAGGGTCGTGGCACCTGACAAACAAATATAATAAATAATCATATTAATAAAGCCCTAAATTATTTTGTGTATCCATATATCCTATAATGAATCAGGTGTGAACACTCAGGCGCAGTACTCACCCCGTGTAATTTGGTGTAAAGTCCACAGGCGTTGCACACGGGTTCACCTTCAGCGTTTCTGCGCCATAGGGTCGTAGTGCTGGTCTGACAGTTGGCACAGGAAAGGCCGATTCTTCTGGAAGACGACTGCACACAAAACATTATGCAGTGTTAACCTGTCACTGTATGAAGCTAGTTGAAAAATCATAAATATTTTTGACATCAGGTCCTGTAAGGAGGGTCATTCATTAGGTTTGTCATGTTAAATGTCTGACAAATGCACATCTACAAACTATTGGGTCTATAAATAATATAATATAATAAATAATATAGCAATTCTGCATTGAAAATGTATTTTAACATATTTGCTCAGGCACAGGCTCAGGTATTTCAGACACATCTATTGCTAACAGTTGTAATGCCCCTTCCAGTTCCGGCATGGCTATACTCCTATGCACAAAGTCCTGGAAGACACCTACTGTCTATCTTTAACCCTACTGAACACCACTGGGGTGCAGGCCTCCTGTTCCAACATCTAAACCTGAAACCACAAATGCTCTTTGGGCTGGATTTCCACAGACACACTCTTAAAACTGGAAAGCCTCCAAGAAAAGTGGAAGCTGTTATTACTACAAAGGGGAATCAATCCATATACCCAGGGTCTAGGAATGAGATGCTCAACATGCTTATTGACAAGGTTCCACGTACTTAAAGACCTCATGCCTGAGATTCAGCCCTAAATTAAACGCTTCATCCTGGCTGAAGAGGCGCCATGGATCTAGTCCTTATGCCCGTGTGAAGTGAGAGATGTGAGAGGATCAGTGCTGCTCACCATGCGCTTCTGTGGTTTAATTAATGGCCGGCTCAGTCCGTTCATTTTGCTGTACAGACCGCAGGCGTTACACAGAAAGTGTCCGGTACCGTCGCGCCTCCACAGCGGGGTGGAGATCGAACCGCAATTCACACACTCCCGACTCTCCATTCCGTCCTCCAGGAAGTCTGTAACACACACACACACACACACACACACACACACGTCAACGAGGCGTAAATTAATCGGCGCTCCTGATGTCTGTCTGCTGTAATTAAGCTGACCTGCCATGTCTCTGGAATTTGGAAAATGGAATTTACCTCAATACATCATTAATAACAAAGCATTCATAATAATAAAAATAATAAATTAAGTGTGTAGTCTTCAGTTAATTAATAGCACATTTGTTTTTGAGTGATTAATAAACTAATGTTTCGGATAACGCATTAGGAAAATAAATCTACCCGTAAAATTAAAATACACATTTTTTGTGATGTAAATTATAATTTATTTATTTGATGTCTAAATTACTATAAAGGGCTATTATAAAAAATGCTGGCGACGTGTTAGTTTATTAATATATATTACAAAATGTTATTTATTTGTACCATAATGCTTTTCATTATTATTTCACTATTATTATTATTATTATTATTATTATATTCGCAATCACAATTCATTCAAATAGTATAAGATCATATATTACATATAATATACAATTGTGGTGCATATATGTACACTTAAATTGAGTATTTTAGTTATTATTTAAACTGCGCACTTCTCATTTGCTGTATATTCGCTAAATTCCTAGAAATTAAAATGTATTACAAAAAAGCTTAGTTCTGTTAGTTGTGATGTGGAAATAATGTGTTTTTTAAGGTACTATATTTGTATTATTATTTTAAGGTATAATATTTTTATTATAATATGTTGTGTGGTATAATACGAATGTATTATTATTAATAGTTTTTTATTATTTAAAGCTTTTCTTGACTTATTTTCGATATATACTTTTAAACAGAATAATACAAGAGTCCTTGTTTTAAATTTATACACAATTTCCAGCTAAATAAAATATTAGATCTAGACCATTCTTTTCAAACGCAGTTAAACTAAAGACACAATCGTATTAAATTAAATGATCTATTGAAAAATATATGTGTCATCTCTAGAATTGCTCTATAATTTAACATTAAACCTTTTAGTCATTGTGGGTTTATCAGGACTTATAAAACCCCTATAAGCAGGCAGGAATTAAAGCAGTTTTCTAAACATGTGAACCGGTGTGTGTATTTTTTGCAGTACCTGCCGGTCCGGGTCGGATGGACAGTGGTGCCGCTCGGCTCTGTAACGTGTGCAGCATGGAGTTATCGAAGGGAGACGGGGGCCAGGCGGTGGGGATTTGGGGAAGCTGCGCCCCCACATAAGGTGCGTACGGTCCGGTGTAGGAGCCGCTCAGGGGTCGCGACAGGTACTGCTCCCTGCTGCTCGGGTTCAGTGCGCTCGGGTAACTCGAGTCTCTTGCCGTACCGTTATTCATGGGCGGGCTGGGTGAGTAGTGAAACCTGCCGGAGGTGGCGTGAGGGCTCCCGGTGCTGTAGGACGAGGGGCTCTCGGGTGCAGACTGTGGCCAGGCGGCGTGACTGCTGACTGCATGACTGGGCTGCGACGCCGCGCTCGGTTGCAAATACGGCAGGCTCGGGATCATGGGTCCGACCCGAGAGGTCGGTACGTAGACCGGTGAGTTGGGATTGGAGTGCATGTAGGCTGACGGCTCGTACACGGCCTGGGTCTGCAGCGCCAGTGTGGGGTACATGTCACCGGGGTCCACAATAAGCCCGGATTTGTGTGTGCCAAGCTTCCCGGCCTGGTCCAGATCCGCAAAAAGCGGCACCTCGTCCGAACCGAAGGCGGAGTATAAGGGCAGAGTCCGGGTGTCCGTGCGCCGGTTTCCCGCAGGGTCCAGGGGCGTCCCGGGCCCAGGTGACCTCAGACTGTCCTGTACGTGGCGCTCTCCGTGCACACAGGTTTGGTTGGTCGGTGAGCCCGGATTACTGGACACTTCACGCTTTACTGTGGACCAACTGTGCTCGCCCAGGTCCATCCAGGATCAGTTTAGTAGCCCGTGATTGTGTGGAAAACTGAGGAAAGATCAATTAACCTGCAAGAGAATAAAAGAGCACATTTAAATGTAGAATATGATTAAATATTACGTGCACAACATTCACTTTAAGTAGGCGTACATACTACACATATTATACAGGGTCAGACACCATCATAAGCAAAATCATGTAACATCTCTAATCATCTTGATTTATTCATATACTAAATTATGTGTATTATTTATGGGATATCACATTTTTAAATAAAGCTGGCAATAATAAAAGGACAGATTCAGTTGAACAAAATCACTTTTGTTGGTCAAAAAAGGTTAAAGACACCTAGGATAGAATATGTAAAGCAAGGCCTTTAAAAATTAAAGAAAAATAGTATTGTAAAAGAGACAAAAAGTTGGCAAACACCAAGGGACAGACCAGTGGCTCTCTGTCTGTGGCCCACCGTTCAAAACTATAGATTTGCATATAGTAGATGGGCATGGACCCTGCTTATAGTCATGTTTAAATCGAGGTTTAACACATATGTAAAATACTGTAACGTAAAATACGCTTCATTTATTTCTTTACTTTTATATAACTCGACCGACCATAATATCATGATATACTTAATTTTCCAACAAATAACAAACATACAGTTTTCTTTTCTAACTGTTGCATTTGGAATATGATAATGGACAGAATATTAAGGAGTATGCTATCATTTATTAAATAATAATAATACACTAATCCTGAAAAGAAGTTTAGTTGCTTAGGGCCCTGTGGTCTCTATGGGGCCTCATAACCACTGTCGGATTATTACTGCAATATAAGATTGTTATTCTATTTTCCATTCAACACCAAACACGATTCCCAGTTTCACATCACATCTCAGTCCACCAACCACAGTCATGTTCCATCTCATTTGTTCCTTAATGTCCACTCGCTTCATTGGCCAAAGTAGATGTTTAATTGTAGGTCATTTAGGTTAAGTTAGCAAACATCAAGGGAGAGATCAGCGTTTCTTAACCTGCGGCCTGCACTTCCACACTCTTATTACTTACATTAATAGCTGAATAATACATTTACCAGCTGGTTTATACCTGCTTCACTGTCGCTACCCAGGTAATACAGGTATAAAAGCACTAATAATATAATTCTCAGGTTTTTTTATAGATTTAATAGTAAACATTAAATGTTAAATTATAGTCGGAGTGGTTCTATATTCTCTCTGTGTTCTGTACTTCTGTCAGAGGCTGAAGGATTCAAGTTACTGTAAATAAATAATTTATATATATAACTTACACTTCTTGACAAATATGTTATGAGGAAGCGTTAAGAATTATTTATTAAAATCCTAATAAATTAAACTCCTGTCAGACACCCTAAAAATTTAAGAATATTATAGAACGTATTTCTATAAACATACACAAGTATATATATATAGGAATTGTGAATTTCTTGCCCCTTTTGAGACATTTAAGGAAAAAGAATAGCGAAGCAGAATAACAACTCGAGTGGCTCAACAGGGAGACAATCTGATATGTACTGAATAACTTAATAATAATCAAATAATAAATAAAGATTGTACTTAACAAGTACTTTGTAAATAAATGAATGAATAAATAAATAAATAAATAAATAAATAAATAGGGTCATTTTAAGGCAAAACAAACCTTAAAACGTATTAATTAATACATATAAGTGTATATAATGTCTAACATTTAGTCAAGAGGAAACATCTGATAATTAATATGAAATGAACCAACACACTATTTATTAATAAGGCTAAATAAACACATACGCATAAATATATTTTACTCGCCATAAAATAACAGTCCTATAACACAACTAACCTTTAAAAATTCCACATTATTAACAAAAATAGATATAAAGCCACATCTGAGCATTTTTAAATGTATTAATGTGGAATATAAAGTAAATTTAAAGTCAGTTAAAGTCAGAACAATTTATGTAAACTGAAATTAAATGGAAGAAGCAACACAGCAAAATAACAGCTCGTCTTGATCTCATTCCAAACTCAATCAGGTACAGAGAGAACAACATTAATAATTAAATCTGTCCAAAACTTGTAGAAAACCTCGTAATACCTCAAATCCTAAAGGTGCGTAAATTACGCAAAAGCAGAGTTTGTATTATTTACATGTTACACTTAACCATGACGCTTCTATGGCTTAAATATAATTAGTAGCTTATGGTACGATATAATTTAACATTTTAAATGTCCAGTTTAACGCCACACACAAAGTCACATAAAAAAATTAAATCGCACCTCATTTTGAAGTCCATAAACCTACAGAAGAAGAACTAAGAACTACAAACTAAGAACGTCCATGTCATCCAGCAACCTCTGTCCTACAGATACGATTTCTATATGTGGATTTTACGCACTGAGACTCTACAGCTACATTTAAGTTAGTCCCGGCGCAGAAGGAACCTCAGTGAGGAGGATTGATCCACCCACAGCTCCCTCTCAGATAGACTCGTCATGACGCCAAAAAAACAAGAGCTAAAAAATCCTACAGAGTGCAAGAGATAGGAAACTAAACGCAACATGTCTTTCCAGCAGCAGATAAGCGCTTGATAAGAAACGGCGCAGATAAGAACCAACAGTGACGCGCAAAGTTCATCCGTCCAAAACAAGCGCAGCACCGAACACCAGAATTACCGAGACGCGTAAAGCAAAGCCAGAAGTTTAAGGACAATAAATCAGCACTGACCTTCTGCTGCTGCTGCTGTTAGTCCATCAGCTCTGTAGCTGCTCTGTATGTGAATCCAGCAGCTCCACCTCACTGCGCTTCTCCTATAATAAACTGCGCTAAAATTTCACCGCACTTCCACTCCACCGCACTTCTAAGCACGATTAAAAGAGGAGGAACTTCAGCGAACTGCGCTCTGATTGGATCACCGTTAGAGCATGCGCAAAACCGTCTTGCACAGGCGCCACTGTCGGGTTCGGCGACGCGAACAGTTCAATTTATTTACCTGTTTTTATTTCCACAAACTCTGTTCTAATGGGATTAAATTATTAATTAAAATGCTATTATGGTATTGTTTTATTTAATTAAGAACGAAATTTCTTGTAGGATTAAATCTAATGCAAAAACAGCCTACACTAAAATTCATGAGTGGCAAAACAATTTTACTCACATTATTATTTTATTTAAATGAATTGAAAACTGGTGCCTCTATTTTTAAAATGTAAGAAAAATGATGGAGAACTAAACTTTAAAAAGTAGATTAAATAAATCAGACTTTCAAAACAACATAAATAAAATAAAATAATATTTTACATTTTTAAAATTAAATATCCATAAATAAAACAAACAAACAAATTGTTCTCTTTAGTTTCCTAATTAAAATGCGCCTTCATGTGTATAAATACAAACTATAAATAAATAAACATAATACATTTATTAATTCATTTAATATGAATTATAGTTAAGCTAAATAAAACCAGTATTTGAAAAGAAAAAATAAGCAAGTAAAACAAATAAATAAATCATTTTTGTTGTCGGTATTAAGATTTTTATTAGAACTTAAGATCATTTTATTTAAATGCGTTTCTATACGTTTGTAATTTCGTAAATAAATTAAATGATCTGTCTTAAAAGACTTAATAAAAGTTCTAATTCAAAGCAAAAATATACTCTTAATTTAAAGTAAAATCTATTTTTTGTAAGTGTATTGCACACACACACACACACACACACACACACAGGTAGATTTTGAGTGATTGACTGATGGAATTACATTGATCTGCTCTCTGTCCTCTCCTCTTGTTTTTAAGGTCTTGTGGAACTCCAGTGTGATGTAAATGAAGCTCATCAGTAATTAGTTTATCTAAGACGCCGGGACGCGGTTAAACAGGGTGAGAAATTGGGCACAAACACTCAGCACGGGATGCAGTTACACCAACACACCAACTCCACCACCTTTCAAGCGCCGATCGTTCATTCAGCCCAATAAACATCACTGTGGGGATTTGATCAAAAGATGAAATTCAGTTTGATTAATCACTCCTCATCCAGAGAGGAATCCACACACAGCTCCAACCTGAGCCTCCGAACGGGGATCCACATTTATAATCTCAGACATCTATAATAATAATAATAATAATACTAATAATAATAATAATACTACTACTACTACTACTACTACTAATAATAATAATAATAATAATCAGAGCATCTAATTTAATCTACTTTTATTCCACCACTGATACCACATTCAGAGTCATATAATAACAACATTAAGGCCGCAGACAAATAAATATACAATCAGTAATTAATCTGATATATTTCATTCTTTAGATTTATTACATTTTCGATTATTATTTAAGTGTCAACTTTTATGTCAAATATAAAACATCATTTCATTTATGGGGTCTTAAATTGTTCATTTGCAATAAAACAGCGTGTACAGTTCAGTACAGAAGTATTTAAAGCGCACTACATAAACAATCACATTTTATTTTAATTAATTATTTAAAAGATGTAAATGAAAAGATAAAATATATTTAAAATAATAAAACAAAGACACAAAAACAGATTAAAATCCTTACACGCTGTCCCTAATGATTAGTTAAAAAAGGTGATGGAATATAATAATAATCCTAATACAATAATAATAATAATATAATAATAATAACAAAAATAATGACAATAAAAATAATAATCATAACAATAGTAATAATAATAATAATAATAATGATAATAGAACATATACTTAATTATTGATTTTAACAAAGAAAAATATGTGTTATCTAAATGCACCGTAAAACTGAAAGGAAATATTGTTCACTCTCTTACAGACAAACAAATAAAATAAACCCATTACTGCAAGTACATTTTCAAAACGAATTAAAATCCTACTGCACATTTTTTTTAAATAATGTGTTTATTATTAATTATTAGTATTAATTTTAGTATTGTATTCCCTTTATAATCATCAGATGAACTAAAATTAAACAGTGGACATGGTAAATGTATAAAAGCTCAGACGGTTGAACTCATGGCTCCATGTCCATAATTCTCTCTTTTTTTTTCTCCTGCTGTAAATGAGGGAAGAAAATCTCGAGTCTGGACTCAGATGTACTTTGACCTTGTAACGTGTAAGAAAGGCAAGCAAACACAGAGAGAGACCAACACCAAACTCATAATAAAGCCCTTCAGAGGAAAGACAAATCATTCAAACTGTATTCTTATAATATATAATATAATAAGGAATATGTATGTATTTATTTATGTTTGTTTTACCCTTGAAGACTTAGTTTTTCTGTTGTTGCTTGCACACTGGACTGAGTTCCTAACCTATACGACCAGAAATCAATTCAGTAATCAATATTTAAAAGCCCTTTTTAGTCTAAATATCTCAGATCCTGTGTAAGTAAATCATTTTGAGGACTGGACAGTGTTTCCAGTTTATAATGGACTGTAGAATGATTTAGTTTAGTGGTTTAACAGTGCACACTGGTTTTCTCTTGCTTGCTGAGATGGGAGACTGGGTGAGTGTGTGAAGAGCTTTTTATTTTACTCCTTGATGTCTTTCCCTTTTTGTCGCCTTTAAATGATTCTTGTATTAGATTGACTTGCTAATCAGGAGAGTTTAACCCGCTGATGGGAGCTGAATACACAATACATTCAAATTCAAACACACAACACACACACACACACACACACACACACACACATATCAAAATAACATATTAAGATACAGACCTTCATAACTACATATTCATCAACTTATATGTACCCCAACACTCTGTACATATACATACTACTCCACCAATCTACCTTCTAACCAACCTTCCTCCTTACATAGTTATACTTTTCTAGCCGAAACATACTTTACTTAGGGGTGGCACGGTGTCTCACAGCAAGAAGGGCCTGGGTTCGATCCCCAGGTGGAGCAGTCCAGGTTCTTTCTGTGTGGAGTTTGCATGTTCTCCTCCTGTGTCTGCATGGGTTTCCTTCCAGAGTCCAAAAATGTGAGTGTGTGAAGAGTCTTTTATTTTACTCCTTGATGTCTTTCCCTTTTCGTCTCCTTTTAATGATTCCTGTATTAGATTGACTTGCTAATCAGGAGAGTTTAACCCACTGATGGGAGCAGAATACACAATACATTCAAATTCAAACACACAATACACACACACACACACACACACACACACACACACACACACACACACACACACACACTTAATATTAAAGGCATCTTACTTTACCACATATCAGTTTACACACATCAGCATAACGTTTTAATATACAAACCTACATAACTACACATTTATCAACTTATACACACACCATTTACATTTTCAAACTTTAGCAGATGCCTTTATCCAAAGCGACTTACAGTACCGTGACAGTATACAGTTTCAACAATTGAGGGTTAAGGGCCTTGCTCAAGTGCCTAACAGCAGCAACCTGGCAGCAACCTTTTGATTACTAGTCCAGTAACTTAACCACTAGGCTACGGCTTGCCCACCAACACTGTACGTATACATACTACTCCACCAATCTACCTTCCGACCAACTAACCAACCTTCCTTCTTACATAGTTACTGTATACTTTTCTAGCCGAAACATACGTTACTTAGGGGTGGCACGGTGTCTCACAGCAAGAAGGTCCTGGGTTCGATCCCCAAGTGGGGCGATCTAGGGTTTTCTGTGTGGAGTTTGCATGTTCTCCCCGTGTCTGCATGGGTTTCCTTCCAGATTCCAAAGACGTGCAAGTGAGGTGAACTGGAGATACAAAATTGTCCATGACTGTGTTTGATATTAAAACTTGAACTGATGAATCTTGTGTAAGCAGTAACGACCTGTCCTGTCATGATATTAAATATACAGGTATATTTCCACTACCTGTATTCAGACATTTGATAACACTAAAGGTGAACGAGTTTCTAAAGTACACAGGGACAAACATTAGAAAAAACTGAAAGTACAGATCCAGAGCCACCATGTAAACATCCCTGTACTGTTGCTTCATTCTGCAAGAGAAATGTTCGTGGAACTAAACATAATTAACCTGGGCAGGTGCAGCACAGTCGATTTCACAATGTGCTTTTAATTATGACAAGAAAGATTAAAAATAGTAAGAAAGTAAAATAAAAATAATTTGAAGAGAGAGTTGCAGGATGAACTAAATGCAGCAGGAACAACAGTTACACAAAGACAAATAATCACAGAACTGCAACTTAACATAATATTCAAGGATTTTGGGAATCAGTCCGAATTAAGGTGATAGGTCAAGTACAGATGCTGGATGAAAGGGCCTGAGATCGGTGTTCCAGTTAATCCCATAAAATGTATAATGGGGTTGCGGTCAAGGTTCTGTGCAGGTCACCAGAGTTCATTCACACTAAACTTGCCAAAGCATCTCTTTATGGACACTACTTTGTGCATGCTTGTGCTGGAACAGGAAAGGGTCTTCCCCAAACTGTTGTGGCAAAACATGTAAAAAGCATGTAATTTATATTTTATGAAACATTATATACACCTGTTTGAAGTGGACGTAGCTAAATTCCACAGTAATTAGCAGGGATTCCCACATACTTCTGGCTATATAGTAATATATACCGTATATAGTGTAATAATCAGTGTTCCCCTACATACTGTTTAAAGTGTACGTATAGAACGAGTGTGTGTGTACAGGTGTGTGTACAGGAGTACTTTGCAGAATTTAAAGACCTGTATGAAGATGCATCCCTTCTCTCATCCTATTAAAGTCATTTCCTGTATTTGGGTAAATGTGAGCAGCTCTTCGTTAGCACATTATAAACGGACTTATTTACTCTGGCGGTGGTTTATGGGAGGGCCGGTAAACGTCGCCTCCTCCTCTGGTGTGTCGGGACGGCGGCAGTGCTATAGGACTGGAGGTGGCTGTTGGAATTAGTAGATGATTAAACCAAACAGGTGTAAAAGGAACCTTTGTGTGTGCGTGTGTGTGTGTGTGTGTGTGTGTGTGTGTATGTGTCTGTGTGTGTAAGAGGAACCTTTGATAGGGGGCATGTTAACAACCTTCCCAGAGATCAGTGCTAGCAAAGGACACACCCAGACTGTCAGGTGATTCACTGTTGTTCATAATGGCTGGATATTTTTTCCATGACCTGCAGTAAAGGACTCGTTTACTCAGAGGAAACACCTTCAGAAATGTGTGTTTATCACCTCAAAAAAATTAAGATTTGTACCAAATACCTCAGTGACTTTTAACTTGTAGATCTGCCCTAAATTACTACCCCTAAGTCTCCATGGATAAACATGGGCAACCCTGTGATGGATTGGTGCCTTGTTCAGGGTGTTCCTGCTGGATCTGGGACAGTCGAGACCCTGACCAGGATAAAAAGCAAATAAGAAACAAAAAAGAAAAACTGATGTTGGTCAAATGTTGATGTTTCAGTTCATTCCAGAGCTGTTCAGTGGGGCTGTCTGTCTGTCTGTCTATACCTGTATACTGTATTATTATAGTACTATATTATTACTATTACTATACTACTATATTATTATAGTATTTACTATATTATTGACCAGCATTTATGTTGTTCATAAAGACATGAAGAAAAGCAAGCAAGAAAGAACAGACAGACAGACAGACAGACAGACAGAACAGACAGACAGAAACTTTCTTTCTTTCTGTCTGTCTGTCTTTCATTCTTTCTGTCTCTCTGTCTGTTCTTTCTTTCTGTCTGTCTCTTTTTGTCTTTCTGTTTTGTCTGTCTGCCTCTTTCTGTCTATCTGTCTGTTCTTTCTGTCTGCCTGTCTCTTTCTTTCTTTCTTTCTTTCTTTCTTTCTTTCTTTCTTTCTTTCTTTCTTTCTTTCTTTCTTTCTTTCTGTCTTTCTGTCTGTCTGTCTGTCTGTCTGTCTGTCTGTCTGTCTGTCTGTCTGTCTGTCTGTGTTTCTTTCTTTAAACCGAGATTTTCTTCATGTCTTAATAAAGAACTTAAATGCAGGTTAATAATATAGTAAATAATATAATAATACAGTATATAATAATCATATTTCTGGTTGTATATATAGTCATGCTGGAACAGGATAAGCCCTTTTGCAAACTGTTGCTACAATGGTGGAAGTATAAAATTCTCTTTATATAACTGATTTAGGCTGAAACACATGAATTCATATATTAATATTGTTTATATAGTGTACACTGTACAGGCTCCTTATACACCAGAGTAACTTTTAAAATAAAAATGTATAATGATGGATTTTTTGTACCTGAACTGAAATAAACGGGACTGGTATCTGAACGACTGAACTGGTGAACTGGAAGGTGAACTTATGAACATTAATGCATCACATTGACAAAATAAGTGCCGCTCAGCCTGACGATCTCCATCACGCCGCTTCAGCTGTTATTACATTTTTACGAGGCCTCATTAGCGCTGAATGGAGGTGAACGGCCGCGGGCCGCTGAGGGCTGGAGGCAGTCAGGCTGGTGAAAGTGCCTGGAGAAGATGTGCTGGAATAACAGATAAGAGCTTCAGTCATCAGTCATTAGATTCAAGTGTTTAAAAAGCCATTAGAGCTGGATCACATGATCTCTGGTCTCCTCCTGCTCGCCGGGCACCGAGGTACCGAGGCCTAAATTTAGATACAGACTGGAGCTGGAGTGTTATCCAGCATCGGAAAGTTTCAGCTGAACCGTTCACACGCTCCCACGCTCCGTCCATTTAATATAAGCTCTTATTTATTTTCTGTCTGTCTTTCTGTCTGTCTGTCTTTCTGTCTTACATATTTATGTCTTTTATTCTTTATTTATAATTTTTTTTATAAATGTCTTTCTTTCCTTTTTATTTCTGTCTGTCTCTCTGTCTGTCTGTCTTTCTTTCTGTTTTTCTTTCTTTGTCTGTCTTTCATTACTTCTGCCTGTCTGTCTTTCTTTTTCTTTCTGTCGTTTTTTCATTCATTTTTTTTTCTTACTTTCTGTCTGTCTATCTTTCTGTCTTTCTGTCTGTCTGTCTGCCTTTCTTTCTTTTGTGTGTCTGTTTTAGCAATTGCTTTATCCCGGTCAGGGTCGCAGTGGGTCTGATTCACTGGGCGAAAGGCAGGAAACACCTCGGACAGGTTGCCAGTTCATCACAGGGCACACACACACACACACACTTTGGGCAGTTTTAGTACCTCTAATTTAAGTAGCACCTGACTGAATGTCTTTGGACTTGTTGGAGGAAACCCGAGCACCCGGAGGAAAACACAGGGAGAACATGCAAACTCCACACAGAAAAAAACTGGTCTGCCTGGCTGGAGAATCAAACCCAGACCCTGAAACATGTAGAAGTGAACTGTGATATCAGAGGAAATTTGTCTGATAAAAAACTTTGAGCTGGTTGTAATTTAGCTTAAGTATATAAGTGGGAGCATCACGATATGGGGCTGCTTTTCTGCTAAATAAGCTTGGACACTTGGGAACAATGTATAGGGATGTAATAGGGAATAATTTAATATTTCTATATCTAAAAAATTCCGTATCGATATATTCTGAGCTCCGATTTCAGCGGGCTGCACCTCGTTCCCTGTGTGAAAATCGAAGGCTGCCGGTTCTTGTTGTTCTTTCCGAGCTCCAGCACTCAGCCTTCATCCTGTTGCGCCCAGGCCTGTGTTTTGTCTAAAGTTAAGGTTAGCCTACGCCGCGGCCTGTCGCTTTCCCTGAATCAGCTGTTTAAAAGCAGCGGCGGACGCTATCAGCTCCAGCACCCACTACGTCACCCGGTGCCAAGACTCCGGAGAGGAGACGGAGACGCAGACGTCCTGATAGGACGCGGGACGAGACTGAAGGACTCTGTGTTGTCTCTTCTGAAGCAGAGGAAGCGTATCAGGATCAGGGCTCAGTCTGTTTTTTCTTTATTTTAAATCCACAAGGTCACTCTGAGGCCCTACATTTATTCTTACATTTATTTAATCTGATTTTTTATATCCAAAGTGACCTACAAGTGAGGTGAGCACATGAGGGTTAAGTGGCTTCACACCTAGAACCTGCTACACACACACACACACACACATCCACACACACATTAAAAGCTCACTTTCCTGTAAATAAAAGCCACTGCTCTCATTTACACTGAACTGAATTACATTTTAATGCACTAAGCACTGATGTATTTCGTTCCTTCTGTCTTTCTGTCTTTTTTATTTTTTATTTGTTTGTCTTTTATTCTTTCTTTCTGTCTGTCTTCCTCTATCTGTCTGTCATTTCTTTCTTTCTTTCTTTCTTTCTTTCTTTCTTTCTCTATATGTCTGTCATTTCTTTCTTTCTCTATATGTCTGTCATTTCTTTCTTTCTTTCTTTCTTTCTTTCTTTCTTTCTTTCTTTCTTTCTTTCTTTCTTTCTTTCTTTCTTTCTTTCTTTCTTTCTTTCTTTCTTTCTTTCTTTCTTTCTTTCTTTCTTTCTTTCTTTCTTTCTTTCTTTCTTTCTTTCTTTCTTTCTTTCTTTCTTTCTTTCTTTCTTTCTTTCTTTCTTTCTTTCTTTCTTTCTTTCTTTCTTTCTTTCTTTCTTTCTCTATCTTTCTTTCTTTCTTTCAGCTGAGCCCCTGTATATACCTTCCTAAAAATTTTGTTTTTTATTTTATTGTTTATTTTTTTATTCTAACTTTTCTCATTATGGTTGAGTTTCATGTTACTTCTGCTGTAACCATACAATTCCCCCTCAGGATTACTAAAGTTCTACTCATGGAAATGTTTATTGTTATGTATTAATCATTATAAATAATGTTCCTATAAATGATTTAAATATTCTGTACTATAATTGTGTATCCTTTGGGATTATAATTGCCCACAAAGGTGCTGGACGGGATCCTGGGTTTAATCTTCACCTTCAGTTCTCTGGATCGCCATCCAGTCTAGTCCAGCGTTTCCTGGTAGAACCCGACCTGTCGCGAGCATGACCGGGACAAACGTCCATAAACGTTTATTTCACAGTTTTGAAACTGGATGTTTACTGAGCTCTCGGCTGCATGGTGTAATGCTGAAACCCACCGACAAAAGAACAAGAAGTTTCATTTTTTCAGCCCTCTTTGTTCACTGAACAAATAATTTCTCTGTGGGTTTGATAAGACTTCTACCCACTCTTATAAAGTGCAGACGCAACAAACACGACTGTGGCGATACGCCTTCTTGTCCTTGACTGCCCAAACGAACATGTCCCATGACCCTAGCGTGTGCACCTAGCTGAGAAAAACACCCCAAGCAGACGTCCTGCTCCTTTGTGAGGGCAGATACACAATAGCGTGACGGCTTCTGGTTTCTACGCTGTGACAGGGGCTTTGTTTGGGCACAAAAAGCACACACTTTCTACCTCGTTCCAATTACGCCCTTATCAGACCTCCATCGGCTAGTCAAACCGCACTTATTCTTTTTTTCTTCCTCATGTGAGGTTAGTACCAGCGCTGTACCAGGTACTGATTCAACCGGGCTCAGTGTTTGCCTCTGTGTTTACTCATGGCGGGAATGGAGTGTTTGAGTGCGGCTCGGCTCTGGTTCCTACTGGAAGGAGAAAGAGAGACACGACTCCATCGATAAACAAGGTGTCACCCCCGCCCGTTCCTCCCAGACTGATCGCTTTTTAAATTTGACCCGGTGTTTGTTTCATATTCAGAAATGTACAGCCCTGTATCGTCTGTCTGTTCTGGCTGCCACGTGTTTGCTTTTCAGAAGGCGTACGAGGTCTCTGGAAAGAGCGGAACAGTGGAAACGAGGCCTGATAGGGTCACGTGAACGGTGCTTGGTAACGCTTGGATTCGGTTGGTTTTGAAAAGGCGTTGGTCAGGACTGGCTTCGTACCACTTAGCGTATTACCTTGTAGTGTCCATGTTACGCTAGTATGAGACGACATTATTTTATTAAACTATCTACGTATGCAAACCTTAAGCAAACCTTTAGCAACGTTGGTCGCTAGTATAAACATAAAGTGTCTTAATATAGAATTTTTTAGGTTTTTAGTCTTTTCTCACTACAAGGAAACATTTTAAATTATTCTCTATTATCGTTAAGCAGAACGACTCATAGATAAAGTTAAGAAATTGCAAAATATTGATTAAAATTATTAACAAGTATTCAAGTATAGCGTGACTGGCTCTGGTTTGTACGGTTGTATGGTGTGACGGGGCTTTGTTTGGCCCCAAAAAGCTCACATATTCCCTGTCGCCTAATTTACGCCCTTATGACACCTCCATCGACTAGTCAAACCGCGTTTATTCTTTTTTTTTTGTCCTCATGTGAGTACCTCAGAACTAGGGACTTGTTAGTCAAAGATAAAGTTGAAAGATAGCAAAATATTAATTAAAATGGTCAACAAGTATTCATTAATAGTGTGACTGGCTCTGGTTTCTACGCTGTGCTAGGCACTTTGTTTGGGCACAAAAAGCACACACTTTCTACCTCGTCCAATTTACGCCCTTATCAGTCCTCCATCGGCTAGTCAAACCGTGCTTATTCTTTTTTTTGTCCTTATGTGAGTACATCAGGACTAGGGAATGGTTAGTCAAAGATAAAGTTAAAAATAAGTAAATCATTGATTTAAATAATCAAGGAAAGTCCACAAGTCTTCATTATTAGCGTCACTGTTTCTGGTTTCTACTGTCTGACTTTGAGCTCAAAAAGACACTTTCTACGTCGCCCGATTTACACCCTCCATCGGCTAGTCAAACCGTCCTTATTCTTTTTTTGTCCTCATGTGAGGACCTCAGAACTAGGGACTCGTTAGACAAATATAAATTTAACAATAAGCAAAGTATTTATTAAAATGATGACAGAAAGTCCACAAGTGTGCTTTAATATTGTGACAGCTTCTGGTTCCTACAGTGTGACTTTGTTTGGGTACAAAAACCCTCACACGTTCTCCGTTGCCCAATTTACGCCCTTATCAGTCCTCCATCGACTAGTCAAAAGGTGCCTTTCTTTTCTGTCATCATGTGAGTACATCAGAACTAGGGACTCATTAGACAAAGATAAAAATAAAAAATAGCAAAGTAGTATGGAATAAAATGCTAAAGCCACAAGTATTCAATAATATTGTGACTGCTTCTGGTTTCTACTGTCTGACTTTGTTTGGGCACAAAAATACACTTTTTACGTCGTTTAATTTAAGCCCTTATCAGACCTCCATCGGCTAGTCAAAAGGTGCCTTTTTTTCTGTCCTCATGTGAGGACCTCAGAACTAGGGACTCGTTATACAAAGACAACGTTACAATGATGAAGAAAAAGTCCACAAGTGTTCATTCCATCCTAAAGAGCCCAACACTGATCCCCCATTACTCAGCCTTTAATTATCTCCATGACCCCTCCTCCTCTCCACATCCACCGGGTTCTGGGTTTGTTTTGATAATCCTCCTCCTCTATTCCTCGTGCCGGCTCTCCGAGGAGCCTGATGTTTAGAGAACGTCAGAACCCCGAGGAGATCTCGGGCCCGCAGAGAAGGCCACCGACTCTCCGTCCACCCGATAGGGAGATCCCAAACACAAGATATGCAAACGATAGTGACGAGGAGGCAGTGAGCTGTCGCTGGTGTGTGTGTGTGTGTGTGTGTGTGTGTGTGTGTGACCTGCTGGAGGAGAGATTAACCACACTGAGATAATTCCATCTACCTTCAGCGACAGAGATCCATCGCTAACGCTAAACAAACGTCATGTGTGA